>NC_049906.1:810968-1076388 GCF_001411555.2 Juglans regia | reverse complement strand
AAAATCATAAAAATAACCCGATTAAAAATTAATAATTATGAGGCACGAGAAATAATTTTTACGTAAATAAAATTAATCCCTTCATTAAAAATACACTAAAATACGGGGTGTTACACTATTGGTTGTAAGTGGGTATTCAGAATCAAATACAAATCTGATGGAACCAAAGAAAGACATAAAGCAAGACTAGTGGCAAAATGCTACACTCAACAAGAAGGGTTAGACTTTTTTGACACTTTCTCACCTGTTGCAAAGATCACTTCCATTTGACTCCTACTTGCTGTTGTTGCAATTAAAAATTGGCACATTCACCAACTAGATGTGAATAATGCATTTTTGCATGGTGAATTACATGAAGAGGTTTACATGGACATACCTCCTGGATTGCCTAATCAAAACAATCAAGTTTGTAGACTTTAAAAAGTCTTTATGGCCTTAAACAGGCTTCTAGACAATGGTTTGAAAAATTGTCTAAATCTCTCATCACTTATGGTTTCACTCAAGGGAAATCTGATTGCTCATTGTTTATCAAAAAGTCAGCAACATCTTTTATGGCAATACTTGTTTATGTTGATGATGTGTTGCTAGCAAGTGATGATTTGGAACAGATTCAGCTGTTAAAGAAATTCTTACATGATCAGTTTACAATTAAAGATTTGGGACCATTGAAATACTTTCTTGGTCTAGAAATAGCAAGGTCTAAAGCTGGAATTTCACTCTGCCAACGAAAATATATCTTGGACATATTACAAGACACGGGTAACATTGGATCAAAACCTGCTGCGTTTCCAATGGAATCAAATCTAAAGCTAACTGCTAATGATCCAGAGCTTTATGAAGATCCATCGGAGTATAGGAGACTGGTTGGTAGATTGTTGTACTTGACAATTACCAGACCAGATCTTGCCTATTCAGTCCAAGTGTTAAGCCAATTTCTAGCAAAACCTGCTGTCAGCCATCACCAAGCAGCAATGAGGGTACTAAGGTATCTGAAAGCTACACCAGGGCAGGGTTTGTTTTTCTCATCATCAGCAGAACTTCAACTGAAAGCTTTCTCAGATGGTGATTGGGCAGGCTGCATCGATACCAGGAGAAGCATAACAGGTTTTGCAATATTTTTGGGTAACTCCCTAATCTCGTGGAAGTCTAAAAAACAAGCTACAATTAGTCGATCCTCTACTGAAGCAGAGTATCGAGCTCTTGCAGCTACAACATGTGAGGTGCAATGGTTAGTCTATGCATTGCAGGACTTGCAGATTGATCATCAACAGCCCACAGCTTTATACACAGACAGCAAATCAGCAATGTCTATTGCAACCAACCCAGTTCAACATGAAAGAACTAAGCATATTCAAATTGACTGTCACTTGGTTCGAGAGAAATTGCAAGAAAAGCTTATCAAGCTATTTTACATTCCCTCTCGATTACAATTGGCAGATATACTCACCAAGCCACTGGGTTCACTGCCTTTTCATCATACTCTCCGCAAGATGAACATTCTCAATATTCATGTTCATCTCGAGGGGGGGTGTTGGAGTATAGCATCGCATATAGAGAATATGGAATTAAAGTCCAAAGAAGAAAAGATCAAGGCTAAAATAGACAATACACATTAGTTAGTTATTTTCTGTTACCTTCTTTTTCTGTATAAATAGATGTAAATACAATGATCAGACTACTCAATTCATTCAATACAATTCCTTTCTATACTTTCATTTCCAGATTATACAGTTCTTAACAAGAATAACTAAGTCATCGTCAAGATCGATCAATGGATTTGCTTGCAAGATATATTTAAATGAACATGTATTATGATTTGGTATATGTATAAATGATAATATAAAAAACCATGCACGTTTGTTATAACGTCGCTCGTCCGACGTAATAATGCTAGCTGGTCCATCGATCTGATCTGGTGCTGGAAAGAAAATCACGGTTGCGGATTCGAAAAGGGAAACAGACTTTTAAAATGTATCATTAATTATGGCAGGCAAGGGATATGTATTTTGCCCATCTACTTAAATACATCGTGGACACCATCCCTCCTTCACGCAAAGTTGTCAGATATATATATTGTCACGCCCGTAAACCCTTTCACATGAAATTTAAAATAATAAAAATCTAAATATAAAAATCCTCCAGAACTAAATATCTATAAAAAAATTTCTCAATAGAATAAACTAGACATTAACAAAATCTCTCTCAACTGAGAATATTAATTCACTTATGTCATGATCTGATATTTATCTTACCTGTATCTTTTAATCATGTCACGTGAAATCTATTCCAATTGCCACAACCATTAAGTATTTGAACAAAATGGTATAAATAAAGGGAGGAGTCCATTGACTCAATAAGTAGCAAGCCAATACCATTGTGTAAACAAGAGTCAGCAACAAAATGCAGAAACAAGCACCTCTAAAAAATAGCAGTTATATTTTCATAAACAATTATTTACAATAATACTATAGACAAAAGACCTCAGGCATAAGTATAATTGAAACAACATCATAAACAAAGGCCATGTTTCCTCCCATGACATATCTGCCGTTATCAAAGTAAAACATAAATTACTATTTTGTCACTAAAGTGAGTGCACTCAAAACAACAACCATGTTTACACCCGTGATAAGATTGTGCATTTTGCAGATAGCTAAGCAGAATATAAATTATCATGCCACTAAATAATCTCTCGGACTTGTGCTAATTTTCATAGACCAAGTATTTAGTAAATTCTAATGGGCCTGGTCTTGGGTCCAAAATAAGCCCAACTTGTCTAATAAATATATTTGAAAATTTTAAATTAATTATCAGGTCCATAATACTAATTAAACAGGGGACCACACTTATACCTCTTTTATTACTGTTTTGTTACTATTTTTTTTCCTTTTTGCTCTTTGAATTTAGATTAAAAATCTCAGAGTATGGCCCTTTTGATTACGTTGTTGATTGAATTTTTTTTTTCTATATTATGGAATAAGGTTATGTTCTAGAATTTTTTTTGTTATCCCGATTCAAATAGCAAACTGAAAAAAACTAGATAATAAAACAGTAGTAAATATGGTATAAGTGTACTATCGTTATTAACACGTACAATAAAGTACTATTGCACATGATCAGATCAGATGATTAAATATGAATTAATTTCTACCTTTTATAACTCGATATCTATGATCAAGTGTGATTTGTATTCTGGATATTTTCGCAGCAAAATATATAATATTCGTCCGACAAATTAACCTATATGCATGTGTGAGCTAATTAATAAGGTATAATTAATTAATATATAATTGACTGATGATCGTATAACAAATCATTTATAACGTACGTGAAATCAAGTTGTGGCTGGTTCTCATCATGACCACAGCTAGTGATTTGGATGGGTGAAGATATTATGTAGCTAGCTAGCCATGAAAATGATCAGAACACGGAGGAAAAAAAAAATGCTCAGATCATGGCCCTAAATTAATAGATCTATCAGAAAAGATGATACAACCGAGAGAATCGATCATGACCGACTGCCTGCATGGACCATTATCTTACATATTATTAATAATGGTTGAAACGACAGGGACTTTCGCCAGCTTGATTCTCATCTTATTCAAATATCAAATTATCTCATTACGTTTTATATATGCATTGATATTCCCGGTGAGATATTGAATTTCAAAAATCTAATTAATTAGAACAACGTGGCATATTTGGTGGGGGTGGTCGAATACTTGTTTCCTTGGTCGGTCCATTCTTCACAATCAGAACGGTGCCCATACCCCAAGACGCATGCCTTTCCAAATGACAATGCAAAAACCAAACTCCTGAAAAACATCACCAATATATATATACACTTGTGAGAGATCATCAGCGAAACTCATCTAAACAAAAGTAAAAATAAAAGACTAAGAAAGAGTTTTTATCTTCATTTTTCTTGAAATGGATAGTATATATTTAGTATAAAATATATACGGAGTATTTCAGTCATTGTATCTTAAAAAATAAACATTTGTTATGGATTATATGCGACGATAACGACTATTTGCGATAAAAATATATTCATTTTAACAAGAAATAATCATTTGCGCTAGAAATAACTAGTCACAAATAAATAGTTTTCTTGTAGAAATTAATTATTACCAACGTCCAATAAATAATTTTAAACTAAATAGTGTTATTGATCCGTTAATTCCAGTGAAAGGAAGATCGGGATCCTTGTCCTAGAGAGATATGAATGCGTACCAGGATTATTGGCTATGAATCGAATTGCAACCCATCCATTCCTAGGAAGACCAACGGTGTTAACTTCCGGTGGGTCCTTCAAATTGTATGTTTTTGGCGAAGTGGTCTCATCGTAATTGCCATAACCTGTCCCAACCGAATAGAAGCTATAACCATGGAGATGCATTGGATGAAACTCTCCAGACTCAACATTAGTCCCTTGGAACACTATTTCCACTGCTGCCCCGTAATTTATCATCGTTACATTTGTCCCTTGGTACGTATACAATGTGTTATTACCTACATCTCCCGTGTAGTTAAAAACATATGGTGGCCTATCCGGAAAATCTTTGGTGAACACACCCGGCAAGCTCCTGTGTAAAGGTTATAAAACTAAATTAGTTCCAAAAGAAATATTATATTTACAAGTCAGTGTGAAAGCCGCCGCCTCATGAATGTGATAAGAAGTTAACTTATTATAAAAAACAAAAAGTAATTTCAAGAAGAAAAATACTTTAGTCACAAATGAATTATATAGAAGTAAATTTATAAATTGACATGAATTTACGCAGTAGATCAGAATGTAAAGTTACTTTTAATATAAAGTAGATCTAATGCATTATGGGAAGCCGATCACGTCAGTTTGTCAATTTATTTTTGTATAATTTTTTTATGTATGTAGTAGTTCTTTAATTGGATTAAACAAAAGTGGAAAATTAGCGATGTATGTACGTATGTACCTGTAATATGCTTGCAGTATATCAATGGTTGAGGTCGCAAAACTAATGTTGTTTAGGCTTGATGACAGCCTATTACCATCTGGACCCCCACAAGTTGCACCAGGGCAAAGTATCTGGTTTAGACTAACTGTCATGAATAATTTTTTGTCGATTTTTTTGGGGACATTAATAGGGTGTGCACGACTTGCCAATGCCCTTATACGATTTGTGAACTTATCTGCAGCAGCCCTGTCTCGTATATTAGGAAGGGAAGGATATGGAGGAGAGGCTGGAGGAGCAAAAATGCCGGTATACTCGAGAATTGCAGAAGTGTTTGAACTGTCGTATGTAGCAATAGAACCGGCATCGAAGAAGGGACTCGCAGCTATGTAATAATAACTTGGAGGCTGGTTTGCAGTGATCAGGATGTCCATTGTTTGTCCTGGACTTGTCATTATGTAATTTGTGGTTATGGGTTTTATGTATGCACCATCTTGGGCTACAACTCTGAGTGTGTGATTTGCGATTCCAAAGAACATTTCTTCATTCATCACGGCATTTATCAGACGGATAAGATATGTCTTGCCGTGTTGAACGCGCAGACGATATGTTGTTTCTGCATCGAGAAGATTCATGATTATATTAAGAATATAATATAAACAATTAAACCTGTTTTAATTTATCAGTATAAACTTTCATTTCATAATGAAATAAATTCTAGCCCAAGTGCTATATATTTTGGTATACCCTTGGAGCACTTATTTGGGAATCCTGGTTGGCCATTGATGGTATAGGCATTGGATTCAACTGGAGCAGCACCGGTTTCAGTTGCGTTATAAATTATTTCCTTGAGATCTCCATTGTACCATTCCCCTGCAGTACAATATAAAAAGAGGAAGAATTAGATAAATAGACTCTCATTAACAGTTTTGATCTGATGCAAATTATTATATGGGGTTAGATCTCTTTTGTGTAAATATGATATATATGCAGGTCACTACTAATATCTCTTCAATATTCATTTTTATACCGAGTACAAGCACTTTTTCGGCATCGGGTTTGCGGAAAGGGTAAGTGGTTCCATTTGAAGGTAAGACGACAATGGCACCGTGGACTGTGGCCCGGGACCAGTCACTGTGGGCGTGCCACCAAACTGTTCCTTCTTCATCTGAAAATGTAACCTCGTAAGTGAAGCTTTTTCCTGGTTGAATAGGGCACTGTGTGACGTTCTCAGGACCATCCGACCATGGATTTCTTGGCTGCTTCACTCCGTGCCTACATTAATACACAAGTTTTATCTTAGTTTTCCTGAAACTTTAGTTAATTTGGACATGAATCATGAATGCATTCGGCCTTCACGTTCGTAATGCAAACCGAAGCTTCCTTCACTGTAAAAGCGAGACATTTCTTTTCCCAACTGAAAAAGCCTTCTGAGAAAAAAGAAATATCCAAGGGAAGAGAGAGACAGAGCGAGTCACGTCATTACCAGTGAATAGTGACACCATATTTGCCGGCATTGTGAACATGGACAAATGCAGTATCCCCTTTGCAAACTTGGATTTTCGGGCCAGGCCATTGGCCATTCACAGTCAACATTCTCTTTGTGGTACATAGCCTCGTAAAACTCGTCTCCCTCAGCTGCAAGCAGATCGAGCACAATACATGATATAATTAACAAACACACAAACAAGCGCACCCTCTATTCACGCCCATAATTAGAACATGACTCCATGATCGGGAGGTACTGAATCTACTACAAATATTGTATAATAGAAAATAACTAATTGTTTCTCATAAAACTGCGCATACATATATATGGTAGTTTCAGGTAAGACCGTGCCATGCTCCTCCATTCCGTAAAAACATAACATCATATTGGACACTACTTACACTAAAGTTGTAGCGGTGGACTTTTCGAGTAGCAGTACTACAATCTGCCAGAACTCCATGCAAGAACACGAAGAATAGGAAACCCAGGCACAAGCCTATCTTGCTTAGTTCCATATCTGCAATTCCCCTCACCAGACTTTGTTCTGCGACTTTCAGCTGGCATTTAGCATTATTTATAGGATGAACTTTTCAGAGACGCGCATATCCCAAGCTCGATCGTATCCCATATCTGCAACTCACCCTACCTAGAGTTAAATAAAAAATCATATATCCATTATCCACCTTAAAATATGGGATCAATAATATCTCATAAACTATTATATATATTAATAAATCTAGGGCGCGCGTGTTCGTGATCATGGCCGGCCAATAGCATCAGCAAGTTTTCATTACTTGCAAGTTGCAAAGTACGTAATTAATAAAACTATACATTCACCTTAAGATTTTGGGACCAACAGTTTCTCATAAAATATCAAAGTAAGCAATCCAATTAGTTATGTTTAGCCTTATAGCATGTAAAATTTTTAATAATCACTTGCACATTAAAATCAAATTAATTACGCACGATGCCTTTCGCAAGATAATTTGTTCTTTAATTAAGATCATTTGTTGTTTCACATGATTACCCATTGTTTAGATCAGTATATGGGCGCAATACTTTGACCAAATCTCCAAAGTTATAACAAAATGACCCAAAAGATTGGTTTTAGAACCCAATAATATTCGATCATATGAAAATCATGGAATATCATTATCAGAATGAAAATCTCCTCACCCTCTTACGGTTTTACCAGAGCTTGAGAACCTCAAGTACCGTGCGAGAGATAGCCTAGATAGTCTAATAAAGTGGGCTCAATATATAATACTTATTGATCATTTAATATTAATTGCTACATATATATCCCTAGTGGCCGGGCTCACTTGATCATATGTCTAGCTCTCTCCAACTTGAGAAACTCAAATTTGAATAAAAACTTGAAAGATTGTCATCTAGATCTCGGTTAACTACTTTAACTTCAAAATCCATTTATCTAATGTATTTATAATGTGTCCATGTATGCATGTTACTTGATATACTGTTCGATGGAATATAATAAACATATGTTAGTTGTTTTATGTGCCCTGCATGATTCTTTCGATCTGATATAATATAATCGATGATGTCATGTATGCATGATTCAAATTATCTTATAGTAGTTCTCAAGTTTAATTTTTTAATATGGCATTATTTGATATATATCATGTGTCCATGATTATTTGATCTTAATTATCGTAATCGACGACGTGGTTCGAATTATGTTATATATACGTCCAGCCATATACTAGTTCTAAAGTATAATGATTTAATATTACACGTGGCGAATTGTCTAGCGCCCAAGTAATTAAATTAATGCAATTATTTTATCACAATTTTGGAAGCTTGTTCGGAATATTTTATATATAAGAACTCATTCGTCGCTGTGGCTAGCTGTTGTGTTCCATGAAAGAGATGGAATCTTTTTCATTCTTTTTTCCCATTGATTATTGCTTCGGCCAACTAATTAGTTAATGGTCCTCTTCTTGAAAACGAAAAACAAAATATTTAATTGATTAGTTAAATGATAAGCCTAGCTGAACACGTTCTTGCAAAAGAAAATTTTAATAAAAGCCACATGGTGGGTGCAGATCAAGATATAGATCCAAATAATAAGCATCATGTCCAAACTTTGATGGAATTCCCTGGAATAAAATAACAAGCATCGATCGTGGATCTCGCAGACTGGCAGATAGCTCAGATAAAATCAAAGAACTTGCACATGATTAATTGCCTCGCAGCTTGACAAAATCTGCTGATTGATTAAAGAAAATGCATGTGTGGACCGGATCGAAGAGGATAAGGAACTTAATTACGACCCAGCTGTCTCTAATGTCAAAACACCAGCTAGCATGCCCAGTACCTGATCTTTCGGAACACCTTGCATCATGGGCATTTCCACAGCGACCAAGTAGCTAGAAGTAGCACAGAGAGAGAGAGAGATCAGAGTCTTGAAAGTTGAATCTTTTAATCGTAATTAGAAATTTAGAAGAACAGAATCGAGTAACATAACTGTGTAATCACCCCAAATTTGACGTTTCGTTAAATGATCAGTTTAATTGCCGGCAGTCTTCAGCCATCAGGCCGCTTGCAGAGAGATAAACGCTTAATCCAGATATATGACCCCAAGAATATTACTCATCGATCTCATGCACTTGCTTCTTTTCTGATGATTGGCATTTTATAAAAATTTAGGAAGACACCAGACGTTAGGGCACCGATCGAACTAAAAGCTGAGAGATTATTTTGGAATTCAAAATTAGCATGCAGTTGAAGATGGAGAGCTGCTAATTAAGAGAAAGGAATGAAGAAATTGAGGGTAGAACATGATCAAGGTCGCATTCATGCATGGTTTCTTAAATAGCATATTTGATTTTTGCAGTACTACGCGCATCTAAAACAGAAGTACAAGTACATGATGATATGTACTGCACCTTAGTTAGAGGCAAAAAGGCTCTGCATCATAATTTATTTGACTTCTATTTAGGTCATCCTTCACCAAACCAAGCAACTTAAACCATGGTTAATTTCACTTCTCATTAAAATTTATTTTTGGAGAGATAAGAATTATATATATATATATATTCATTAATAAAAGAAAGATACAAACTTGCGTAATTCCTTTAAAAAGAAAAGTGAGATCCAATATTAAAAAAATATTTTTTTTTATATAAATTTTAGATTTAACCATCTTTTTCAAAAAGAGTAGTTTACATGACTTGCATATCCAGATACGTCCTAAAATTATAAATATTATTTTTTTCTTAAAAAATATCACCAAAAATAAAGATCTTCTCACATAATTAATGCATCACCCCAACAAAAATCACTTTTTGCAAAAATAAAGATCCATTTCTCGATGCAAAAAAGTAATTGCAACGATCACTTTTCGTTGCCCTGCTGTGCAAATGCAGTTAAAGAAAAAGTATTTCTCGACAATGGCTTTTTTCGTTGCAAACAACCATTTTTAGCCACGAAATATCATCGTTGCAAATACATACATTATCATCAATATTGTACGTACACATAGGTCAAGTCCTTTTTCGTTGCAAATACTTGATCATTTACCAACGAGATCAGTTCTTGTAGCAATTACCTTTTATTTCCAACCAACCATTCTTTGCAAATGACAATTTATGTAGTTGGCATTGTTGCAAATGGTTGGCCTTTTACCAACAAAGCCTATTCTCATTGCAAGTACTTTTTATTTCCAACGAATTTGCAAATATATTTTTCAACTATTGTAAATATTTTCACGAAACAAATCGAAAAAATTGCTGTAAATATTTTCATGCAACGAATTGAAAATATTGTTGCAAATATCTTTTCGCAAAGAATTGGAAAATTGTTGCAAATTTCTTTTTGCAACAAATTGAAAAATCGTTGCAAATAAATTTATGAAATATTGATCATAATAATTTCATTGCAAATATTATTAATTGCAATGGAAATATAAACACGTACGTTGCATGTCATGTGTCGTTCATTTCCAACGAAATAGAAAACTCATTGGAAATAAATTGTCTCAAGACAATATGATTAATTGCAAAAAAATTACTAAACTATTTGCAAAGTATTTTCTGCAACTGGTTTTTCATATAAAATAAATTGTTTGTAATTTTCTTACATACGAATGCTAATTATATATTGATCTTGCCATTAAGCCCTAGCTAATTGCATGACTAGTACTAATTTTCTAGGATAAAACTAGCTATATATATATGCCAATTTACAAGACTTCCAATAGGCACAAGCTAGATTTGCATATATATAGTGCAATAACATGTATTGCATGCAATATATTTTGTATATACATCTAACACTGCTGTACATGTTATTGATCTTAAATGTACTACAGAAAGACCGTTGCATGAAGAAAACAATCTTACAAGATTACAGTATTCCTCCAAAGCTTATAAACTTAAATACATTTGTGCACAAGGACATCAATTTATTTGCAACCGTCATGACCAGCATACATTGCAATGCTGTTGCACCATCAATCGCTCCAAACATATGAACTTAAATACATGTACTGCACATCCAAACATTAATCCATCTCAGCCCAATTATTTCGCTAGTCCAAACATCATCAAAAGCCTTCATTTAATAACAATAAAAGAAAGCCCACAGAAGTCCAACAATAAAATAAAATGCCAGTACGTACATACCACAAAATGTTGAAAGTTACAAATCCAATTCTTGTCTGTTTATCGAAACGTGGAGAATAATGCTCAAATTTTTTTTTTTTTTTTTGAATATTTATTATCAAGTGTAAATGCAAGATTTTGGCTAAGACTAAGTGACTAGATGGATAAAGTTTATTTGATGTTTGCTGAATGTAAATCACCTTGATTTATTTATAACCATATGTCGTACATCTAGAAATCATCAGATAATGTTTTAGATAAATCAAGAGTGTATATATCCAAATAATAAGGAGTCTGGAATTATCCTATGAAGGATCTGTGTGGAAATTATATCTGTTGAGAAGAATTAGCGATAGGTGTCAACAAACACCAGAGTCTTACTGCAGATCAAATTCCCACCAAACTCATTCCATCAGTAAAGTCCTACTACAAATCAAATATTGGGCATCTTATTTAATTGAGGATTTTCGGCTGAGGATTGGATCTTTTGATCAGTTAAATTTTCAAAGAGCTTGGTGATCAACGTGAGATCCAAGACCTTGAGTGTGAGAAAATTCTTGTGAAGAATTTTCAAGTGTTTTCATTTCTCTCTTTGAGTGCGTACTTACTCTGTATTAGAGTAGAAGTGATCAAATTTAACCATTGGAGTTCCAAGAGGAAAGTTAATAGTTTGAAGATCGCCAGAGGTTCTGGCTGCTACTGCGGTAGAAGACAAACAAGTCGTTTGTCTGGTTAAGTAAGAGAGTCAAATTACTAAGCTTTTGTAATTGTGATTTACTTGTAATTGATTTTCAAATAATAAGATTGACTTTTTTAAGTTTGGTTGTCCCGTAGAGTTTTACCTTTGAAGAGTTTTTCAAAGGGTTTCTCTTCATAACCAAAATTGATTTTAAGCACTTTTATTACTTTATGTATTTGATTATTTATCATATTATCATATAACAAGTGACTTATCAATTTCATTAATTGTGTGGTGAAGCGTGAGATCTAACTACATGGGTACTTAGGTAATTTCATCAAGTGATCATATTCTTATTCAAAGCACACCCACCAAAATGGGTTCGATCTCATAACCTAGCTGGTCTAGTACTACGAAGATCATTACTAGTTAAACGTACGGATTTATAAAGAAGTCTAAGGACAAGTACCTAATTTTTGTCTTATAATTTACCTAATATATGAATGCTAATAAGGCAGAAAATCTCCATGAATATGATGTTCTTAAGAGATGATCCTTGCCTGGATAATTCTAATGTGCTAGTTAAGGGTATTAGATTTGGCTATCTACTATCAACAAATCAACGTCTAAAGGGGCACTAGCTTCTACAAAGATCATGAAATTGAAAATGAGGATTGAGAATGATGAATGATGAATGTACGCAATTTCTAGATATGTGGTGTCGTTGGGATTAATGTTGACACATGATCATATCCATCCATGTCATGACAGCGACATGTATGATAATTTTGCATACGTACATGCATATATTGTTGGGAAACGATAATGCGAGAATAGTAAAGAAAAATAGAGAAACAAACGCACAACACAAAATTTACGTGGTTCAGCAATTTGCATATATCCACGGAGATGAAAGGAATTTTATTTAGTCCGAATGCATGCAAATACCTGTCAAGTGAACTCTCTGCTTGGTCTTTGCTCGAGCTCACTATCGAGCGAGCTTTCTATCTGGGCTTCACTCGAGCGGAATGTCGAGCAAATGTTGAGTGAACTTTTTGTTTGTCACTTCTCATGTCAAAACTAGTGCCAAATATACCTAAAAGTGGTAACGAATCTTTGTCAAGTCAAGTCATTAAATCGGGCTGCCACAAGAGTAAACTAGGCTCTACACTCAATAATTCTCCCACTTTAAGACCGGTACAACCACAAGTATCAACTACCTACCTCCAAAACTGAATCCTCCTCCTCTACAGCTCATATCCTATGCACTCAAGTTAGAAGAGCAATTGAAGATGCACACAACTTCAATTTCTCAAGTGTAACACCCTTTATCAACATATCAGCAGGGTTTTTGCTTTCACAAATCTTCTTAAGTATCATTTGCCCAAATGAAATTATACCTGATCAGAATATGTTTGGTCCTGGAATGGAACGCTGGATTCTTGACAAGGAATATGACACTCTGATTGTCACTGTAAAGAGTGCCATACTCGTTCTTCTTACCTAATTCCTCCAATAAGTTTGTAACCTGATCATGTCCTTTGCTGCTTATGTCACAACAATATAATTAGCCATTGTGGTAAATAGTGCTACTGTCTTCTACAAATTTGAACCTCAAGACACAGTAGCACCACCCAAAGTGTATACAAAACTTGTGGCACTCTTCCTACTGTCAGTTTCACCACTAGGTCAACATCAACATATCCCTATAGCTTTAGATCAGCTCCGGTTATAAAACAAAGGCATGTATCTGAGGAGCCCAGAGATACCTCAAGACCCACTTTACAACCTCCCAGTGTTATTTTCATGGATTACTCATATACCTGCTCACAACTCCCACTGCATGGGCAATATCTAATCTTGTACAGACCATAGCATAAATCAAGGAATTGATAGCTGAGGTGTAGGGTATCTTACGCATGTGATCATGCTCCTCTTTTGACTTTGGTGACTGATTCTTGGTAAGTCCGAGTGACTTTCCAAGGTTGTACTTACTGGTTGTGCCATGTCCATATTGAACTTGTTGAGCACTTTTTCAATATAATCTGTCTGTAAAAGTCTCAACGTACCTCTGACACTATCTCTGATAATTCTCATGCCAAGGATTTGTTTTGCAGATCCCAAATCTTTCATTGCAAACTACTTTGACAACTGCCTCTTCAAATCATTGATCTTCTCAATGATAGGTCCTACAATGAGCATATCATCCACATATAATAATAAAATGATACAAGAGTCGTCAAAATACCTCATACAACAACATTGATCTGCCTAACATTTGAAGTACCCTGAACTATACAAAAAGCTCATGTCAAATTCCTTGTGCCACTGTACGGGTGCTTGTTCAAGACCATACAAGCCATTCCTTAGTTAGCAAACCCAGTTCTTCTTCTTTCCATATACTGTAAATCCCTCAGGCTCGTGCATGCTGATGTCTTCTTCTAGGTCTCTATGAATAAAAGCTGTCTTGACATCTAGCTGCTCAAGATATAAGTCCTCTCCAATTTCCACTCTCAATACTAACTTGATAGTAGTGATTTTCACCAATGGTGAGAAAATCTCAGAGTAGTGAATGCCTTACTTCTGCTCAAATCCCTTCACAACAAGTCTGGCTCTGTATCTCTTGCTACTGTCGTGCTCAGTCTTCATTCGGTATACCTACTTGTTTTGTAAAACTTTCTTTCCTGTTTGAAGTTCTATCACCCCCCAAGTCTGATTCCCTAATAGAGAATCCATCTCATCTTTCATAGATGACTGCCACTAGCTCGAGTTCTTATCTTGCAAAGTTTCCTCACAATTCTGTGGCTTGTTGCCATCAGTCAGTAGAATGTAGTTCACTACTAGTAGACTAGTGAACTGCAGTTGCAAGTGTGGACAGTTCTAGTTCTTTCTGTGGAATAATGGGAATAGGTGTGTTGGGCCCCTTCACCCTGTCACTGACATTTCTGCTATGCATTATGACCTCTGGCAGGTCATCTACAAACTCAAACTCATACGAGGCTGCATCTACTGATGTCCTAGACTTGTCTTTGTACAAAAATCTTTTAGCTTCTGATGATTTTTTGGCTTTGCTCATCCAATAAGTGATAGCCAAATAACTCATCTCTATAGCCAATGAAATAACATTTCCTTAAGTTGGCATCAAGCTTGCTACGAGAAGCAGAATTAACAAGAACATAATAAACACAACCAAAGTTTCACATCTTTCCCACTCTAGAATGTTTCAAGTAGTTTGCACTCCAATGGAACTGATTATCCTCTTTTTATCAATTAGACTTTCGTGCTGACTGCATCAGCCCAAAACATAGGTAGCAACCCTGCATGCAGCCTCATACTCTTGGCACGTTCATTGATGGTTTTGTTCATGCGCTTTGTAACATTATTATGTTGTGGGATCCCAGGAATTGTCTTCTCCATTCTAATTCCATGTGTTGCGCAGCACTCTCTAAATCTTCCATCAATGTACTCGCCACCATTGTCAGACCTTAAGCATTTCAGCTTCAGGTCTATATCTGTCTCAACTTGAACTTTCCATTTCTTGAACACATCTAATACGTGAGATTTAAATTTCAAGAAATAAGCCCATACTTTCTGCTATGGTTGTCGATGAATGTGAGATAGTATCGAGGATCTACAAGTGATAGGACTGGGGATAGGGCTGTAAAATGAACAGGCTACTCGACAGGCAGCTCGAATTCGACTCGACTAAACTCGAAATCGACTCGAGTCGAATATTAAATGGGCCGTTCGTAAACATAGAATTAGGCTCGATTATTAAACGATACAAACTCGTATAAAGCTCGACCGGCTCGATTAATGTTCGTGAACAGACTCGTATGAAGCTCGGCTCGACTCGTGAGCTCGACTCGTATATATTTATACATATAAAATTAATAATACAATATATTATACATAATAACCAAAATTTAGATATGTATATAATTTATAATATTCATAATTAAGTATGTAGACTTAGTGTTATTAACTTATTATTATAGTTTATAGACTTATAGTCCACTACATATACTATATATAAATTTATAATATTAACTTATAGTCTTATAAAACTAGAAGTTATGATGAATACATACAATAAATATATGACATTATAAATTTACAAATTACACCATATGGTCCATATTATATATATATTCATATTAGTAAATGTATGAACTCAAATATGGTATATTGTCTATTGATATTAGTAATGGTATATTAGTATATGTATGTTAATATATTATTGGTGTTAGAAAGATGGTGACCGGTGGTGTTAGAAAGATGATACATTCATATACTATTAGTAATGTATAGTGGTATATGATATACTAATATTAGTAATATACTAATATTAATATGAAAGAAATATGATGGTGTATTAGTATAAGATATTAGTATATGTTACTATGTATGATGATGGATAATATTAACATATCATATTAGTATTAGTATATACAGATGGTGGTGTATCAATATTAGCAGTGTATTAATAACTATATAGTATTATTAATCTATTAGTAGTATAAATTGTATAATCTTACATAATATATAACATTTTAACATTACAAATTACACCATCTCCTTATCATGTTAGTATAATAGTATTATAGTATTAATATATAATAGAACTATACTATTATATCATGAGTAATAAATTATAATGTTTGATAAAATATAAAGTTAGACAATGTTATATACTTATAGTTATACTATTATAATAGTATATAACATGTGTTACAACTTAAATATTACAATATAGTTTTATAGGATATAACTTATAACTTATAACATTGTATTGTTTTGTACTATAACTTAAATATTAACTTATAATAATATACTAATATATAATTTTATAGTATATAACATTTGTTACAACTTAAATATTAAAATAGTTAAAAAAAAAAAACTTATGGGTTACATGATCATGTAACGTGCTACTTGCTACTCCTATTACATGTTAGAGAGGCTACCAGCCTACCCCTACCTGTATGGCCGTATAACATTTGGAGTTTTTGAGGCCCTTGGATCTTTAAATCCAAATCTAAGCCGTTGATTCATCAAACATCACAAATCGCAATACCCTAGCCGCCCCACCCACTTGGCCACTGGCCCACTGCCCACTTGCACTCGATTCACATTTCTCCTTCAGCCGTTTCACACTTCCTCACTTATCCTCTCAAAGCCAGCGTGAAACCCTAGCCTTCTACGCTTCAACGGCTTCGTCGCTTACATTCTTGATTCTTGAAGGCTTGCAGCCATCAAGATTCAAGAATCCGATGGGCTTCTGTTGTGAATCTTGTGATATGGGTTTCTCGTCGTCTCGATATGGGTTTCTCGCGAGTCCGCAACTACGAGAAACCCTAGCAGATACAGCCGGTAACCGTATTTTTGGGGAGCCGTGGCTGTAATCTCAGCCTCTGAGATTGTAGCCGGTCCTCGACACATGGGTCATTAAATGCATGCATTTATGACTCCCAACCAACTGAATCCATGATTCTATGGTTCGTGGTTCTCTGGTTCGCCGATTCGTCCCTCTATGAGTCGATTACCCTTGTTTATTTCTTGTTTCTAAGCATTTGTCTGGGATTTGGTAACTTGGCAGATTTGATTGATCTTATGATTCTTATCTACTTATAGTTTTATCTGACCATTTTCGAGGAATCATTCTAGTTCTATCTTAACTCTTTATATATTGTAGTGTTGTTAGTTGTTACATTGTAGTGTTGTAGATCTAGATGATAGATCTAATCATCTAAGTACACTGTATGCCAAACATGTTGTGTGGTCACTGGTCAGTGGTTTGATATTGTTCTGCCAGACTGCCATACATCAGTAACATCCCCAGTCGTATATGCATGCTATTGGTGCTTTGCCACTGTTCAATGTCCATCACTTTGATTCATAAGTTTATGCTTTATGTTTTTTATTTTATTTTCTAATGGCAAAATATGCCCTGTTAAGACTTTAGGCTGTTTTGCTATTGTTTACAATTACAAATATATGTTTTAAGCTTTATATTTCATATATGAAAACTGAGGAAAAAAAAAAGCATTCTGAAGAGTTTGCCTACAGATTTGTGCTTGAAGCAACATTTACAGCCCACTGTGAGTATTAAGTTTTCATTTGCTTCTCTAAGTAGTCTCGGGTTATTTGTGTATATTGTTGATTGGAGTATGTTCTTGCTCCCATCATTTAAATATGCTTTCTTTTAAATGTTTTGGTTGATAAATATGACCCTATCTGGTTCTTGCTTATTATTTTATGTTCTTGCTTGAAGTATTTAATGCTGTTCTATTGTTCATGTTTGGTTATTGTTGTTCTTGCTTGAAGTATTTAATGTTGTTCTATTGTTCATGTTTGGTTATTGTCTTAAGTATTGAAAAATGTTTTGCTTGATAATAAATATGGTTGGTTGGTTGATTATAATCAATCTGTTTTGTGTTTATGTTCTTAGTTCAAGTCTTTAAATATGCTTTCTTGAACCTGTTTTGGTTGATTATAAATCTAACCCTATCTGGTTCTTGCTTCAACTATTTAATTATGCCATCTTCAACAAGTCTTGGACCTTGGTTGAATAAATTTTCTTCAATCTGTTTTGGGTTTATGTTCTTAGTTCAAGTCTTTAAATATTTTTTCTTCAACCTGTTTTGGTTGATTATAAATCTAACCCTATCTGGTTCTTGCTTCAACTATTTAATTATGCCATCTTCAACAAGTCTTGGACCTTGGTTGAATAAATTTTCTTCAATCTGTTTTGGGTTTATGTTCTTAGTTCAAGTCTTTAAATATTTTTTCTTCAACCTGTTTTGGTTGATTATAAATCTAACCCTATCTGGTTCTTGCTTCAACTATTTAATTATGCCATCTTCAACAAGTCTTGGACCTTGGTTGAATAAATTTTCTTCAATCTGTTTTGGGTTTATGTTCTTAGTTCAAGTCTTTAAATATTTTTTCTTCAACCTGTTTTGGTTGATTATAAATCTAACCCTATCTGGTTCTTGCTTCAACTATTTAATTATGCCATCTTCAACAAGTCTTGGACCTTGGTTGAATAAATTTTCTTCAATCTGTTTTGGGTTTATGTTCTTAGTTCAAGTCTTTAAATATTTTTTCTTCAACTTGTTTTGATTGATTATAAATTATCATATATTATTTTTGCTTCAACTATTTAATTATGCCATCTTCAACATGTCTTGGACCTTGGTTGAATAATTTTTCTTCAATCTGTTTTGGGTTTATGTTCTTAGTTCAAGTCTTTAAATATTTTTTCTTCAACCTGTTTTGATTGATTATAAATTATCATATATTGTTTTTGCTTCAACTATTTAATTATGCCATCTTCAACATGTCTTGGACCTTGGTTGAATAATTTTTCTTCAATCTGTTTTGGGTTTATGTTCTTAGTTCAAGTCTTTAAATATTTTTTCTTCAACCTGTTTTGATTGATTATAAATTATCATATATTGTTTTTGCTTCAACTATTTAATTATGCCATCTTCAACATGTCTTGGACCTTGGTTGAATAATTTTTCTTCAATCTGTTTTGTGTTTATGTTCTTAGTTCAAGTCTTTAAATATTTTTTCTTCAACCTGTTTTGATTGATTATAAATTATCATATATTGTTTTTGCTTCAACTATTTAATTATGCCATCTTCAACTTGTCTTGGACCTTGGTTGAATAATTTTTCTTCAATCTGTTTTGGGTTTATGTTCTTAGTTCAAGTCTTTAAATATGCTTTCTTCAACCTGTTTTGATTGATTATAAATTATCATATATTGTTTTTGCTTCAACTATTTAATTATGCCATCTTCAACATGTCTTGGACCTTGGTTGATTAATTTTGTCTTCAATCTGTTTTGGGTTTATGTCCTTAGTTCAAGTCTTTAAATATGCTTTCTTCAACCTGTTTTGGAGGCACATCGAGCCACCAAGGCAAGAGTCCACTAAATCTGTTCGAGTCAAAATTGTTTGACTCTTAACATGTTTTGGTTGATTATATCAGCTTTGCCTTTTGGAGGCACATTGAGCCATCAAGGCAAGGCTGCCAAGATAAAACTGTTGGAGTGAAATGTTTTTGACTTTAGCATATTTTAGTGTCCTTGCTTCTGGAGGCACCTTAAGCCATCAAGACAAGGTTATTTTTAACTTTAGCATATTTTAGTGTCATTGCTTATGGTCAATGTTTGTATGCTTATTTTATGTTTATGGTTTTGTGTTTTAAAAATATTAGATCCTAGCAAATGGATGATCATGTGAATTTGGTTGATCCGGTGGAGGAATATGAAAATGAAAACTCTATTGGGATTAGCCATGTAGACCCCATATCTGATGATGGTGGAGACACTGCAAATACTGATGCCCCCAATACTGTCTCTACTGAGGGCCAAACAGAAGTTCAAACAGTAGCTAATGAAAGGAAAAAGAGGAAGAGGACTTCCAATGTATGGAATGATTTTGTCGAACTTGAACGAGATGGGACTAAACAACCTCAATGTAAGTGGTGTAAATCTTTGTTTAAAGCATCTCGATCAAGTTCTACGACTACACTACGTAGACACTTGCTAACTTGTTTGCCATATATGGGGTCTAAGAAAAAACAGAAAGTCTTAGCAGTTGAGTCTAAGGAGAAAGATGGTGGCTTCACTGTCTCAAACTTTACCTATGATCGTAGTAGGGTCCGAGAGCTTGCCTCTCATATGATACTTTACCATGAGTATCCATTTTCTTTAATGGAGCATGTGGTATTTAATAAGTTCATGAGTGCAAACACTCCATATTGGGAAAAAATGTCTCGGGCTGCTGCAAAGAAGGAATGCATGATAACTTATGAGACTGAAAAGACAAAGTTAAAGGTTTTGCTTAAACCTGTTAACAAAGTCCATATCACAACTGACATGTGGACTTCTTGTCAAAAACTTTCATATATGGTAGTGACATGTCATTTTATAGATACTGATTGGCATCTTCAGAGGCGTGTTTTGAACTTTTGTAATGTGCCACCTCCACATACTGGCCTTCTTATTGCTGATGCTTTAGAAAAGTGTTTCCAAGGTTGGGGAATTGAGAATAAAATTAGTTCAATTACAGTTGACAATGCAAGTTCTAATGATGTTGCCATTAGGATCTTGAAGGATAATTTTAGATTGAAGAAAACATTGTCTGTAGGAGGGAAATTGTTTCATGTACGTTGTTGTGCGCATATAACTAATTTACTTGTGCAGTATGGACTTGGGGAGATTAGGGAGATTGTTGATTGTGTGAGAGATGGAATAAAATATCTGGTAGCATCAGAGAGTAGGCTAAAACAGTTTAGTGAAATTGCAAAACAGTTGCAATTGCCCTCAAAGAAACTGATTTTAGATGTGCCTACAAGATGGAACAGCACATATTTAATGTTGGATGCTGCAATTCAGTTCAAAGAAGTTTTTCCTAGATATGGTGATAGAGATAGCAGTTTTGAATGGGTTCCAACAGTTGAAGAGTGGGGGCAAGTTGAAAATATTTGTCAACTACTTGCTATTTTCAATGAAGTAACCAATATTGTATCCGGAAGTGATTACCCAACAGCAAACTTATTCCTTTCTGAAGTATGGAGAATGAAGGACATCTTAGGTAAGAAGAGTAGAGATGAGAATGAATACATGAAATCAATAGTAAGGAAAATGACTGCTAAGTTTGACAAATATTGGGGGGAGTGTAATCTATTGATGGCAATCGCTGCGGTGTTAGACCCTAGATTCAAAATGGTCCTGATCCAATTCTGTTTTCCTTTAATTTATCAAGACTCTGACGCTTCTAAGAATATTGATTATGTCTCTCAAGTGTTGCATGAGTTATATGATGAGTATGTTCATGAATACAATTCAACTCTTGAGGCACAAAGAGAGCAGGAAAATGCTCGAATAAACGTATCCAGTTGTTCCTCAAGTATTGGGAGAAACATGCAGAGTGGCCAGTCATTATTTAAATCTTTTGTTAGAAGTGTTGATACCGTGCAACCTAGTAAATCAGAACTGGACAATTATTTAGAGGAGAGTATATATATCTGTGAAGAGGGTTCAGATGCAAGTTTCGATGCCTTGGAATGGTGGAAAGCAAATAGTCTTAAGTTTCGAACTTTGTCCAAATTGGCCCGAGATATATTGGCTACACCAATTACCACAGTTAGCTCAGAATCGACATTCAGCACAGGAGGCAGAGTCATTGATCCTCATCGAGCTTCATTGTCAACTGAAACTGTCCAGATGTTGTTATGTGGGTCAGATTGGGTTAGAGCATTATATGGGCTTAAAAGATCATCAACAAATTCTGTAAGTGTAATCTATTTATTTTAACTGCATGTTGCTTTTTTACTATTTTATTCTGCAGCCTATTAATTTATTTACAAAAGTACTAATGCTTTTTTTTTTTTTCTTGTCAATAGAAGGATGTTCCATCAGAAACTCAGATTCTCTTGCCATAGCCATAGGCTCATACAAACTCAGATTCTGTTTTTTTATCATGTTTAATCTATGGAACATTTGGGTAGCTTTCTGGTTTTATCTTGTTTGTATTGTTTAATCTATATGATTAGAACACATCTGATATTTGGACAGTTTCGTTCTATCTGATTTTGTTTGGGATGATATGAATCATAACAATTCAGGTAATTTCTAAGTTCTAATTCCTCACCATCTAGATTTCCTAAATTTCTTTAAATGGCAAATTAAATTTTGCATTGCAAACATCCCTTGACAATATTTTCAAGTTAAAAGTACTTGAGTAATGATGCAAGGGAATAAAAATTATATTAATATTTTTTATTCTATTAGTGTGTGCAGCCTGCAGGTTGTCATGGTGATTTTCTTAAAATTTGGGTACGTGCTGAATTCTGTCATGGTGAACCCAGATTTTGTATAAGTTTGGTATTTTCCTGTCATTGTGATTTTGATTAATTTTTGTTAGTGCAGTCTGCAATTGTCTGGCTGATTTTGTTGAACTTTGGTAACTTGTTGTGATTTGTGAACTTGTTTTGGTTAGTTCTCTGCTGATTTTTTCTAGCTGTTTTTGTTGGACTGTGGTAACTTCTTGTGAACTTTTTTTGGTAACTGCAGTCTGCAGTTGTTTGTCTTGGTTGTCTTGCTTATTTTGCTGATCTTTGGTAACTTGTTGTCAAGTTGTTACTGAACTTATAACTTCTTTGATAACTTATTTGGTTTGTGTTTGTGGTATTAGTGTATGTCTATTGAGTATTGCATATTGTTGCCTGCTAGTTGGCAGATTCGATTGTTCTTATGGTAACTGTGGCTGAATGGCTGGTAACTGCTTAGTCTATACCTATTGAAGTTGTCAACTTGTCTACCTAACAGTTTGTTGTCTCACTTGTCTGGCTTATATGAGTCATGCCTATTGCTGGGTCGTTGTTTTGGATCTGTTCAGTGGTAATCTTGCTGACTTCCATGACTTTGTCATGGTGATTTCAAATTTCAATGAGTCTGAATCCCTAATGCACATATTTGTTTATGAGATTGCTTGTATAATTGTACTGTCTAATTTGTTAGAGATGTCATTGATTTTTTAAGCAAATTAAGTTTTGCATTTTCTGTCAAACATCCCTTGACAGTATTATTAAGTTAACAATACTTGAGCAAGGGATTAAAAATAACTTCAATTTTTTTAGTGTATTAGTGTATGCAGCTTGCAGGGCAACAATGTCAAGATTTATAGCTCCATTCACCAACAAATGAGGACTTCATTCGTTTCATAGCCCATTGTTTTTATCATAATGTATCTTATTTCATAATTTATTGTTGTAATTTGTAAATTATTTTTTTATTCACTAGTTCCATTATGATGTAAAAATTAAAAATGTAATTTAATGTACCATAGGTCCATAGCCATAATACTCTTGAAAGTTTTATGATGTAAATTTGTATTTGATTTATTATTTTACTGATGCATTTATTTCAGTTTTATATTAAATATTGTAATCTTTAAATTCTGTAATAAGCGAGCCGAGCTCGAGTCGAGCTCGGGCTCGGCTCGTTGACAAAACCGAGCTCGAGCCGAGCTCGAGCTCAATTCAGTGCCACACGAGTCGAGCTCGGACGCAAACATTTGTCCGGTTGATAAACGTGCCGAGCCCGAGCTCGGCTCGAGTAGTGAACGAGCCGAGCTCGCACACCCCAGACTCGCTCGAGCTCGGCTCGTTTACAGGCCTAACTGGGGAAGGTCCCTATAAATCAGTGTGAACAAGATCTAGATGTTTGGATCTCAGTGCTCTGCCACCCTTCAAGAAGCTTAGCTTTTTCTTCTTGCCCTGAATGCAACTCTCACACGAGACCGGATTAACTAACTTCAATTTTGATAGCTTTCCCTATGACAGAAGTGACTTCATCCCTTTCCGACTCATGTGGCCAAGTCTACAATCCCACAATTATGCTGGATTCTCAGCTGTAGTGGTAGCAATTGTGTCACTCGATCCTGTTGTAATGTACAAAGTACCCGTCTTCTGACCACGAGCCAACACCACTGCTCCTATGGTAACCTTCCAAGTGGTTTTTGAGAAAACCATTGAATGATCATAGTCATTAAGTTTTCCTACAGAGATCAGACTCTTTTTTAACTAGGAAATGTGTCTAACTGTTTGCAAGGTCCACACATTCCTGTTCAAGAGTACAAAATCAACATTTTCTACTCCCATGAGTATTTATACTCAGTGCCTCACTGTCGACTAGGTATACCTTACCAAAATCTTTAGCAACATAGTTCTGCATAATTTCTATGCGTGACGTGGTGTGAAAGGAAACCCCTAAATCGAATCTTCAATCATCAACAGAGTTGTGAACTGTAAGAAGTAGAGCTTCCGGTAATTCCTAAGTTGTAGCGTTTTTCACGTCATTCTCTATTTTCTTAACAAGTAATCTGCTACCCAGATCTTCACTTGCTTATGCCCCAATTCTTGGACTTTGATCTACCCTTCTTATAATTCCTATAATAACTTTTGCCCCTAGAATCAATGTTTAGGGCAATACTTGAACTAGAGGTTTCGCAAGAATCTCTCTTGCGTACCTCCTTGTCAAGAATTAAATCTTAAATATCTTGATATTTTCAGCATAATTACCTACAATTATTCTCATGGCTGCCCAATTATTTGACAATGATACCAACAAAATCAATGCTCTAATCTCATCATCAAATCTAATTTCAACAGATGACAATTGACAATTGATTTGTAATAGTATTAAATTCATTCAAATGTTGGGTAACATACGTACTTTCAGACATTTTCAGATTGAACAATTTCTTCATCGAGTGCACCTTGTTATTTGCTGACGGCTTTCAGTATATCCTAAACAATGCCGCCATCAGATCCGTTGTGATCTTTTCCTTAATAACATTATGTGCAACTTATATGGATAGAGTCAGCCAAACAATCCCCATAACCTATCAATTTAATAGATCTCAATCAGCATCTTCCATGCTTTTAGGCTTCTCCCTAGTAGTGGAAGTTAGAGTTTTTTCTTGTACAGATAATTCTCAATCTGCATTCTCCAGCATCTATAATATGTACCGTCAAACTTCTCTATTCCCGGCAGCTTCAGTGTTGCTCCAGTCATCTTTCTTACTTAATCCGGAGGCTAAAGTTTTGATACCAGTTGTTTGGGAAACAATAATGCGAGACTAGTAAAGCAAAATAGAGAATAACAAACACATAACACAAGATTTATGCAGTTCGGCAATTTTTCTACGTCCACAAAGCTGCATGGAACTTTATCCAGAAGAATGTTGAAGTGCGTTATGAAAATTACTAGATTTTCACTCACTCAAGCTCTCCCACTTTCTCTATCACCTCACTTTCTCTTTGCTGAAAAAATGCCTGTTACTCACGTTTCAACATTTTATATTTATATGCCTCATTCAATGTAGTGAAAAAACCCTAAGGTGGTGAAATTTTTCGTATGTTCACTCTAGTTGTATGTCCAGCGAGCCTTGAGTTAACTCTCTGTCTGGTGTTTGCTCGAGCACCTATCAAGCAAATTCTCTGCCTAGGCTTCACTTGAGCCCACTGTCGAGTGAGCTTTCTGTCTAAGCTTCGCTCGAGTGGAATGTTAAGCGAACTTTCTATATGGTGCTTCCCGAGTAACAAAACAGTGCAAATCCACCCAAAAAAATCATAATGAATCTTTATCTAGATCAGGCACCATGGGTCCATGATGGTGTCCTGATCTGATATCATACCATGTAGGAAATTGTATAACAAAAAACTCTAAAATTCAATGTGTAATGATAATAAATGGTTGGCCCATTTATATATATTTTTTTTATTGAAAAACTTGAGATTTTGTTTTTTAAATATCTTTTTAAATAATATGTTACCACTTTCACACACAAACGTAAACACATATAAAATTCTCACTTTTCAAATTAATGAATTAAGTCCATATGCGACTATATATGTTGAGTGTGGAGCCTGGTGTATTCTTGTGATAGCCCGATATGATGATCCAATGTGATAGCCCGATATGATGATCCAAACCTTTTTGTAGAAGCCATTTGTGTTTACTTGCTGTTTTCTTGACAGTTCACCACAATTGCTATGTCGGTTCTAATATTCCACTTGACAGTTGCATTTCGTTCTGCGTATACTTATATTTTCAAAATACTCAAGCTGCCATATGACTCTTCGAGTGTTGCTCGTATATTAAGCCCGTACCACTCCTGACCCAACCCATCCACCTCATCTGTCGGCCAGTCACCTGTATTTAGTTAGCCACCACGTCCCTGTTGACTTTGATCTTGACCTAGTTGACCACCAATTTGAAGAAAAAAAAAATAAAAAATACTCTCAAAGTGTCATGATCTTCTTCCCACCTTTGATAATATTCATGTCCATCGAATTGACAATATTTTAGATGGATCGAATAATATTGTTCCAAATAGTCATAATATCTTTTTGAGATGGTGTCAAATTACTGGCCGTTGAAGTTTTTCCTAATGGTAATTTGGTGCTTCTTTTTAATTTTTTTTCCAACTCATGTGATATTTCTTTTTCCAACGAAGCATTTTTTCTAAGCACACGCTTTGCCTCTCTATATTATATGAACCCCTATTCATTATTTATTAATTTTACTATTATTTCATCTTACTTTGTATATATACCGGCCTTTGGAACTATTATTGTACAGATCACCAGGTTGGCCAATATATATACCAAGATCAACAGTAGTCGATCTTAAAGCTTAGAAAATGGGTATAATTACTATAAAAAAATGAGTATTTATGACAAATTATTTACGATAAAAATGATTGTGTATAACTAGAATAGACTCATTTTAATAAGAAATAATTATTTTATACCAAAATAACTGACAGTAAAAAAATAATTTTCTTGTAATATTGAATATCTCTCCCTTCCAATTCTATTGTGAAAATGATGTCTGGCCACTCTTCAAGAATGAGTAGCTAGAGAAGAGAGTGAAGAGCAGCCAAAGAAGGGTAGCTAGCTAGCTAGTGCAACTGCCCACTTTTGAAAACTTGTTGTATATGATATATGTGAATCGTTTCACCCTTACATTTGTCTTTTTCTTTTTTGTTTGGGGGGACCTCTCATGAGTTAGGTGATATATATTATATACATGACTTACATATATGGCGCGCCATATCATTAAAAACATTGACCTAACGCATATTTAGGTGATATTATTAAGAGGACTAGCTCTTACCTACTGCACCCGGAGGACCGGAAGGTGGACATACAAGGGTTAGATATTGATGTGAGAGTACGGCCATTTTATCCCATTGTTGTTAAAATCTGCATGCATGCTTGAGGCCGGCGTGCATTGGATATCATGCACTTAATTATGATGATGATGCTCATGTAAATTAAAGAAACATTAATTATCGTGGTTTCCCATGAGGCCACGATAATAATGTTCCTTTACCCAAGTGTATTATACCATGCATATATATAATTCTATCATACGTACAGATCTAGCTAGCTAAGGAGAAAAACAAAGGCTGTCAATATCATTACATGACTACTTTTCTCATCTGCAACACACTACTTTAGCTATTATCTTGTGTAATCCATAGCTTTTGTGCAATAGCTATGTATATTAATGTCTTCGGAGGTGCACGCGGGATGCTATATATTTTGACGCGGCTGTTCAATGCTAGCTAGCTTGTATAATCTTTAGCAATTATAAAGTAAAAGTTAAAGAAAAATACATGTTCAGTCAAGAAAAAAATCTTATAAAAATAAATTTAAATATAAATTAGTATACTTAACATATTGGATTGTAAAACTTTCTTCGTTAAAACCTAGGCGGGATTTTTTTTTTTTTTTTTAAGATTTCTAACTCTTCTAAAAGAAGTTCTACACGGCCACATGGATTGGAAACTTAGGATGCGTTTGGATGTTGATCTGATCTCAGCTAAGTTTAATTTTTTATGAATAATAGTGAGTTGAGTAGTGAAGGAAGTTATGTAGAGCTTATTTAAACTGAGTTTAAAGTGTGTTTGGATATTAAGATGAGTTTAGTACTTTTTATGAGAAGTTAAAAAAAGTTGTAGATCCCAGTTATAAAAATGTATTAAGTTGAAAAAAGTTGTGGATCCTACGTGTAAGGAGGTTTTGAGTTGAAATGAGTTTAATAATTTAAAAGTTAGTATTTATATGTTAGACTCGGCTTAAAATTAGATTAAGTTTAGCTGAACTCAACTGAGTCTTGCAATCAAATATTATAACTTTAGAGGATTTCAAGGCTTTTTTTTACTTTTGCTTAAAGCGAAGACGATGAGAAAGAATATGAGAAAAGCTACTCTGATATATGATTTAGATAATTTTTTTTTAAATTTTTTTATTTAATAATTAAGAAAATATTTTTTAATAATATTATGAATTTTTTTAAATATTTAAAAATATAAAAAATAAAAATAAATAAAAAAGACCAATTGATCGGTAGAGCCATTCTCGTACTACACCCACCGCTTAAAGAATATAGCGTAAAAAATTTAAAAAAAAAAAATCATTTTTTTTTTAATAAAATATACTTTTGTGTAAATAATTTAAAAAAATTTAAAAACTTTGCATTCATTTGTCTGAAACTTGTCTCGATGCAATTACGCACTCCATTATTGGGATTTGACATCATACAAGCTCTGGCCATACTGTCAATAATTGGTTGGTTGGATTCAGTAAAGCGATGGAGGTGAAGGGAAAAAGTAAAATAAAGTGTCACGCGCATCGTGTAAAGACAACTTTTTAAAGAAAAATGCTGCACCCTCTGAACGTTTGTATTTATTTTATGTTGAGAAATGCTTGGGATTTCGAAAAGTGTAATGCAACGTACAGTTATTAATGTTTAAATATTATATAATTATTTTGAAAAAAATAAAATTTATTATTAAAAAATTAATTTTTTTATATGAATTTTATATATTTTTTTTAGAACAACTGTACAATACTTACACACTCATAACTGTAAGTATCATTTCTCTTTAAAAAATGGGTCCCGAACATTTCTCAAAAGTTTTTTTTTTTTTTTTAATTTAATGATTAAGTGAATATTTTAAAGATGTTATAAATTTTTTTTATTTTTTTAAAAAATATTTATAATAATTAAAAAAAATATATGAAAAAAATAAAAAATAAGAAATAAAAAACTGAAATGCATTTTTCGAGACATCTTTCGGGATACTATTTCGGTGACTATAGCAACACGCTTTTATATTTAGAAAAAAATCACGTGCTACAAACTATAAATAATCTTTATTTTTTTATTAAATATATGATGTATAGATAATAAGTAGAATAATTCAATTAATTTTTAAAAAATAAAACTAAAAAAAATTAAAAAATAAAAATAAATATGGTGTATAGTGTGTAAAGATAATGAGTAGTAAAATTTTTTTTTTTAATCTATCTTAATTATATTTATAATTAAATGAAGGTGTAAACTATTAATTTTTAGTAATTTAGAGGTAGATGATGTCTCAATTCTGATTAATTAGAGTGCAAATATGAGAGAACTCCAGATTATTACTTGGAGATACAAAGTGTGTTTATTCAACAGAAAAGAGAGAGAGAGAGAGAGAATCGTATGTAAAGATAACTAAACTATGTAAAGTAACTCTTGTGATATATACACCGGCCCTTTAATTTTTGGAAATGATAAGGACTTAAATTAAAGACATTGACCAATATATAAATAAAAGAGAAATATTTTAACTATAAAGAATTTTACTAAAACAAACTTATAAATTGGAGTGATTTAATATGGTAAATTAGATTATAAAATTACTTTAATTATAAAGTAGATGTAACTAATCATATGGAGTCATTTCAATTTCTAAATTTACTTTTGTGAAAATTTTTTGTGGCCGTAACACTTCTCTAAACAAAAACGAAAATGATCTATGTCGACTGACGTACGTGTAATTAATTGAAACATGAAATGTAAAAAACAACATATGTCAGTAAACCGGTATGAAAATGATCAAGTAGTTCTCACCAGCTAGTGATCTGGATGGATGAAGATATTATTTGTACAGGGAGAAAAAAAAAAAAAAAAAAGCTCACATTGTTTATATTATTCATACAACCGAGAGAATCATGACCGACTAGCTACTGCTTGGACCATTATCTTAAAAATATTCTTAATGGTCGAAACGACCGGGATTTTCCCTTCATCCCGATCTTATTCATGAAATATCAAACTATATCACGTTCTATATATGCATGCATTGATCCCCGTGAGATATTGAATTTCAAAAAACTAAGAACAAGTAGGCAAATTTGGTGGGGGTGGTCGAATACTTGTTGCCTTGGTCGGTCCATTCTTCACAATGATGACCGTGCTCATACCCCAAGACGCATGCCTTTCCAAATGACAATGCAAAAACCAAACTCCTGAAAAACATCACCTATACTTGTAAGAGATCAGCCAAACTCATCTAAACAAAAGTAAAAACAAAATTAAGACCACGAAAGTCGAAGACATATTATTTTTCACTATAAGAAAAATGAACATTTGTGACGGATTATTTGCTATGAGAATGATTATTTACGATAAAAACAGACTCATTTTAACAGTAAATGATCATTTTTACAGAAAATAGTCATTTTAACAGGAAATTCCTAGTATTATCTGTTGATAGATGAAATTAATTACCAGCCACTCAATATTTTAAACTAAATATAGTATTATCCGTTTCAAGTGAAATGAAGATCGGGATGGCCTTGTCCTAGAGAGATAAGAGTGTGTACCTGGATTATTGGCTACGAATCGAATTGCAACCCATCCATTCCTAGGAAGACCAACGGTGTTAACTTCCGGCGGATCCTTCAAATTGTATGTTTTTGGCGAAGTGGTCTCATCGTAATTGCCATAACCTGTCCCAACCCAATAGAAGCTATAACCATGAAGATGCATTGGATGAAACTCTCCAAACTGAACACTTGTCCCTTGGAACACCATTTCCACCGATGCCCCGTAATTTATCATCGTTACATTTGTCCCTTGTACCGGATATAATGTGTTATCAGCTACTTCTCCCGTGTAATTAAAAACATATAGCGGCTTATCCGGGAAATCTTTCTTGAACACACCCGGCAAGTCCCTATATAGTACAGGTTTTAAAACTATATTAGTTCCAAAAGAAAAATTAAATTTACAAGTCAGTCATGTGAATGCTAACAAGTAGAATAAGTTGCGGTTTGGATAGTGAGATGAGATGAGATGATTTTAGATAAAAGTTGAATAAAATATTATTATAATATTATTTTTTAATATTATTATTATTTTGAGATTTGAAAAAGTTGAATTATTTATTATATTTTATGTGAAAATTTAAAAAAATTATAATAATAAGATGAGATGAAACACTCTTACTATTCAATCAAACGGGGCTGACTCTTTCCCATAACGAGATTAAATTACTATTTTCTAAGAGGTAATGTAAATTCAGTGATATTGGGTGCAGAGTCTTATGTGATAAGATCAAGTAAATTAACCTATTACAAAAGACAAAATAAATAAATAAATAAATAAAGTAATTGCCAAATACCATGGATTATATACATACGTACGTACCTGTAATACGCTTGCAGTATATCAATGGTTGAGGTCACGAAACTGATGTTGTTTAAGCTTGATGACAGCTTATTACCATTTGGACCCCCACATGATGCATTAGCGCAAAACATCTCGTTTAGACCAACCGTCATGAATATTTTTGTGTCAATTTTTTTGGGGACATTAACGGGGTGTGCACGACTTGCCAATGCCCTTATACGTTTTGTGAAGTTGTCTGCAGCAGCCCTGTTCCGTATATTTGGAAGGGAAGGATATGGTGGAGAGGCTGGAGGAGCGAAATTGCCGGTATACTCGAGAATCGCAGAAGTGTTTGAACTGTCGTATGTAGCAATAAAACCGGCATCGAAGAAAGGACTCCCAGCTATGTAATAATGACTCGGAGGTTGGTTTGCAATGAGCAGGATGTCCATGGTTTGTCCGGGACTTGTCATGATGTAATCTGTGGTTATGGGTTTTATGTATGCACCATCTTGGGCCACAACTGTGATCTTGTGGTTTGCGATTCCAAAGAACATTTCTTCATTCATCACGGCATTTACTAGACGTAGAAGATATGTCTTGCCGTGTTGAACTTGTAAGCGATATGTTGTTTCTGCAAAGCAAAAATTCGATTACGTTAAAAATATAATATAAATAATTAAATTCTACTTTTCTTTATCTGTTTAAATATTTTTAATCAACATGATTTAATTGATCATCAATATATATATATATATGTTTTCATTTCACAATGATATAAATTCTAGTATAAGTACTATAGATATATTTTGAGTAATGCTACTTATAATCGTGGAATGCATAAGTACCGTACAGTCATTTTGAAAAAGAGTGAAGTTCACTATTAAAAAAATTAATTTTTTTAATATAAGTCCTATTTTTATTTACTTTTTTCAAAGTGATTGTACGACACTTATGTACTCACGACTACAACTATTATTTCTCATATATTTGGGTACCCTTGGAGCAATTATTTGGGAATCCTGGTTGGCCATTGATGGTGTAGGCAGTGGATTCTTCTGGAGGAGCACCGCTTTCAGTTGCCTTATCAATTATTTCCTTGAGATCTCCATTGTACCATTCCCCTGCACGAGTACAAAATATAAAGAGGAAAAATTAGATAAATAGACTCATTAACAGTTTTTGTGTTGCAAAAAAATATATGGGGTCAATTCCTTTCATGTGTAAGTATGATATGGTCAATAGTACTAATATTATCTCTTAAATATTGATTTTTATACCGAGTACAAGCACTTTTTCGGCATCGGGTTTGCGAAAAGGGTAAGTGGTTCCCCTTGCAGGTAAGATGACAATGGCACCGTGGACTGTTGCTCGGGACCAGTCACTGTGGGCATGCCACCAAACTGTTCCTACTTCGTCTGTAAATGTAACCTCATAAATGAAGCTTTTTCCCGGTTGAATAGGGCACTGTGTGACGTTCTCAGGACCATCCGACCATGGATTTCTTGGCTGCTTCACTCCGTGCCTACATTAATACACAAGTTTTATCTTAGTTTTCCTGAAACTTTAGTTTGGACAATCATGAATGCATTCCTTTTCAGGGTCGTAATGCAAGCCGAAGCTTCCTTTACTCTAAAAACGGACATGATTTCTGTTCAAACTGAAGAAACCTTTTGAGAAAAAAGAAGTAAATCCAAAGAAATAAAATGTGATCAGCGACAATATCCAAGGGAAGAGAAAGGCTGAGCGAGTCACGTCGTTACCAGTGAATAGTAATACCATATTTGCCGTGATTGTGAACCTGGACAAATGCAGTATCTCCTTTGCGAACTTGGATTGTTGGGCCAGGCCATTGGCCATTTACAGTCAACATGCTCTTTGTGATACATAGCCTTGTAAAATTCGTCTCGCTCACCTGCGACCAGATCCAGCACAATGCAGCATATTAACAAACAAACAAACAAGCACGCGCGCGCACGCGCACACAGATATCGAAATCTCTGCATCAAACCCTCGGTCCACGCCCATAATTAGAACATTTCTGCATCAAACCGTGCCACGCTCCTCCATTCATAAGAAATATATTACGAACATAGCATCATAATGGACGGTACTTACAATAAAGCTGTAGTGGTGGACTTTGCGAGTACTGCAAGCCAGAACTCCATGCAAAAAGAAAAAGCATAGGAAACCCAGGCTCAAGCCTATCTTGCTTAGTTCCATATCTGCCACCAGACTTTCTTCAACGACTTTCAGCTGGCATTTAGCTTTATTTATAGGATGAACTTTTCAGAGACGCGCGTATCCCATTAGTAAACAAGAATTGATGTACAAGCTCGTATCCTAGTCCCATATCTGCAAGTCGCCCTATCTGCAAGTCACCCTAGGTTTAAATAATAAATTATATATGCACCTTAAAATATGGGATAAATAAATTGCATAAACTATTAAAAGAAGTGTTATGCGTAACCTTCCATATGATAAAAATAATGATAAGTAGTGAATAAAATTTTATATTATTTGAGAAGGAAAAATTTTTACTCTTTATAAGATTCTAATAAGGCTCTAATTGTATTATTGATTGTCCTTTTAGAATATAGATCATGTATTTTGGGCCTTTAATTGGAGCATTACAAATAGTATCAGAGTCTATCCCAACAAAAAATATGGGACTTGAGCCTTACCACTTACAACAGACAAACATGACAAAGATATCGAGAATTTAAGGGAGGGAGATTGTGATACCCTATATGATAATGATAAGGGTATGTGGTGAATGTGATCTCACATTATTTGAAAATGAAAAATTCTTGTTCTTTATTAGGTTCCAATGAGAACTCAATTATATTTTTGACTAGTCATTTTAGAGTATAGGTCATATGATTTGTATCTTCCATTTGAGCGTTACATTATGGTTACAAATAGATCACATAAAAATAAATTTATACATTGGCATGCCTTCATAAAATATGTTAGATTTATTTTATAATAAAATAAACTTTACAATTTAATTAACATATAAAATTAAGTAACATCAGTTTGTAAATTAATTTTTGTTAGATCTGTTTGTAGTTAAAGTAGATCTCTTAAGTTAATAAATCCAGGGTGTAATCATGACCAGCCAATAGCCTGATGAAGTTTCCACTACTTGCAAATTAATTAATACAACTAAACATCCACCTTAAAATTTTGGGGCCAAAAGTACTATCTTATAAACAAAATTATAAGCATAAAGTATGTTTAGCATTATAATATGGGCTGGTTTGGATAGTGGGATGAGATGATTTTAAATGAGTTGAATAAAAATTATTAAAATATTATTTCTTAATATTATTATTGCTTTGAAATTTAAAAAAGTTAAATTGTTTATTATATTTTGTGTGAAAATTTAAAAAAATTATAATGATGAGATGAGATGAAATAAAACCATCTCTAAATCCAATCAGGGGCCTTAATGACTTGCACGTTAAAATCAAATTAATTACGATGCCTTTCGCAAGATTTGTTCTTTAATCAAGCAACCATTGCATGCATATACATGTACCTGTTCTTTAATGTTCATGTATTTGTATATTACTTATAGCTTAGAGCACATATATGGGCGCAAACTTGACCAATCTCCAAGTTATACCGTAAGACCAGAAAGATTGATTTTAGAATCCATTCATTTGAAAATCATGGAATATGACGAGGATGAAGATCTCCTCACCCTCTTACTTGAGCTTGAGAACCTCTCCAACTCCAAGTTATACCGTAAGACCAGAAAGATTTATTTTAGAATCCATTCATTTGAAAATCATGGAATATGACGAGGATGAAGATCTCCTCACCCTCTTACTTGAGCTTGAGAACCTCTCCAACTCCAAGTTATACCGTAAGACTAGAAAGATTGATTTTAGAATCCATTCATTTGAAAATCATGGAATATGACGAGGATGAAGATCTCCTCACCCTCTTACTTGAGCTTGAGAACCTCTCCAACTCCAAGTTATACCGTAAGACCAGAAAGATTGATTTTAGAATCCATTCATTTGAAAATCATGGAATATGACGAGGATGAAGATCTCCTCACCCTCTTACTTGAGCTTGAGAACCTCTCCAACTCCAAGTTATACCGTAAGACTGAAAGATTGATTTTAGAATCCATTCATTTGAAAATCATGGAATATGACGAGGATGAAGATCTCCTCACCCTCTTACTTGAGCTTGAGAACCTCTCCAAGTACTTGGAGAGAGAGTTTTATGGACTAAGCCCTACAATATTTATTAAGCATTTAATATTGTTACGTGTACCTCACTTATTTGGTCATGTATCTCTCTCCAACTTGAGCCTCTCAAATTTGAATAAAAACTTGAAAGATCATACTCATGTTGATCTTGGCTAACTTTATCTTCAAATTCCGTTTATCTAATATTTATGAATAATATTACGTACAATCGTGGAATGCATAAACATCGTACAGTCGTTTTGAAAAAGAGTTAAATCTATAATTAAAAAATTAATTTATTTGCGTGAATATCATTTCTCAATGTTTATAATGTGTCCACGCTACTTTTTATATATACTGTTGGATGGAATATAATAAACATATGTTGGTTGTTTTATATGCCCATGATTCTTTCTGATCATAATCGATAATGTGCATGATGGTTCAAATTATATTAATTTATCCCAATTTTGGAACCTTGTTCGGAATCTTTTATATATAAGAATTCATAATTCATAGGAGTGGCCAGCTGTTGCGTTCCATCCACGTCACGATAAGGAACGACATGATTTAATGAAAGAGAGATGGAATGTTTTTTTTACCCATAGGTACAATTCCTTCGGCTAACTTTTTTCAAAGAACGTTGACTGTTAGGCATCCATACTTAATCGTCGTCTTCTTGAAAAAGAAAAAAAAAAAAGAAAAAGTTATCTGCATGATTAGTTAAATGACAAGCCTGATCACATACCTTCCCTCAGAAGAAAAGTTAATTAATATAATAAAAGCCACGTGGTGGGAGCCGTAGATCACATATATCGAAACAAACGACTTGTACAGTAATTGAACAAATGTGATTAAGACGTTGAAATTAGATGATAGGAAATAATTTTAAATAAATTTAATAAAATATTATTTTTTAATATTATTATTATTTTAAAATTTTGAATTATTTATTATATTTTATATAAAAATTTTAAAAAAATTATAATAATAAAATAAATTAAGAGTATTTTTATATCCAAACATACTTAAAAAAAAAAAAGAGAAATGCTAAAAAGAGAAATGTTTTTTAAACATTACAAAAACTCTTACAAAAATACATTAAAAAAAGAAAACTGTTACACCCATGGGCCACTACGAGAATCCGCAAATGTTTTTTTTTTTTCGTTTTTTTTTTTTTTTTTTTTTTTTTTTTTTTTCAATCATTTTTAAACACTTAAAATATTTTTAAAAAATATAAAAAAATCACAAATTCATTTAAAAAAAACTTCTTTATTTATTAAGTAAAAAATAAATTAAAAAAATACAATTCGGTAAAGAAATAGTATTTTTCTTGAAAAAACAATAATAATCCACTGTTGGGAGCGCCTGTGGCTCATGTAGAGCCACTCAAAAAGAAAATGCATGCATGTGCGGATGGGAAGTGAACAAAGTACTTATGACCCACTAGACCCTGCATTTAGCTTTCTGATCTAATGTCAGGACACCTAGCATGCGCAGTGCCTGATTTTTGGGGCACACTTATGATGATCATGATAAACTTTTGAAATCCCTTTAGAATCGGGCCATTCCACAGCCATGATCGACCAAAGAAGAAGTGGCAGAGAGAGAGAGAGAGAGATATATATATATATATATATATAGAGAGAGAGAGAGAGAGAGAGAGAGAGAGAGAGAGAGTCTTGACTCTTGACAGTTGAGTATCGTATATATAGCGGGCCATTTGACAGCTTGGATCGATCTGGTAATACTCATTGGATACTTGACAAAACAAATTAAATATTATTCGAAGCAATAATGTATGCAGTCAGCTCATGAATATAAGAAAAAAGCATCTGCAAATGTTCATACATGCGGAGTAGTGTTTTTACAGGGAAATAGAATGCATATAGGGACATCTCCTCTCCTGTTATAAAATTCAATGTCTTTGCTTTTTTTCTATTTCTTTGCTTGCTCTGATCTTTCGCGTCCAAATTACACTTCACGCAACGGCTTGCAATGAAAAGTGTTGGGCACATAAGAGATCAGTAGCCTTTAGATTTTATAACAGGAGATGTCCTGTTATATTTGTTTCCAACATGCAGGAGGCAAGCTAGCCGTATCCGAATGCATATATATATATATATATATATATATGCACATGATGCTATAATTGCAAACAAAGAATATCGATCACCAATCTGCATCGATCATCATCTTCTCTTCTAGTACATCAATGCATATATGGATAGATATATAATAAGTACTATTAATTAATTTCTCTGGCACGAATAACTTACCATGAGTGTAATCACCCCTTGGACCTTAGTACGTACACTAAATCAGCTTAATTGCCAGCAGTCTTCGGCCATCGGGCCGCTTGCAGAGAGATAAAGGCTTAATCCGGCTATATAAACCCAAAAATATTACTCATATATCGATCGATCCCACTTGGTTTTTTTCTGATGATTGGCATTTTATAATATACAGGAATACATGATCAGATGTTACTAGGGCACAGATCGAACTAAAAGAGAGATTATGTTGGAGGTCAAAAACAGTAGTACTTGAAGATGGAGCGCTGCTAATTAAGAGAGAGGAATGAAGAAATTGAGGGTACATAGATCATCAAGGTCGCATTCATGCACGGTTTCGTATATGGTTTGCATATATTATTTTTGCAGTACAACATCAAAAACAGACGTACAGGAGCATATGTACTGCACCTTATAACATAGAGGTAAAAAAAAGGCACTGCATCATAAATATTTATTTGACATCTATTTACGTCATCCTTCACCAAACCAAGCATCTTAAACCATGGTTTAACTTCTCATGATTAAAAAACCTGACAACTGCTTTTTATTTTTAGTGAGATATGAACTGATCTGGGGTTGGGGTTCAAAACATTTTCTAAGAGCGGTGACATTGGTTTAGCAATGAGAGATTTAGCTAATTTGAGGTAAAAATTGTCGGCATTTTGTAGTGAGCTAGCTATAGATAAAATAAGCCGAAGTTTGGCTAGCTAGCTTGAAACACCCAAGTAGGCCTGTAACCCGATGCCATTTAACCGGTCTAGACTCGGTCCAACCTGACCGGTTATTGTGCAAGTCGGGTCAGTGGGGTTTTTTTCCTTTCTTTTTTTTTTTTTTTTTGGTTGTTTGTATTCTTAGTCACTTTCTCAATAAATAATAACAATAGTTAAGAAATTATAAAAAATAAAAAATAAACAACGTTGAGAGTATATTCAGATCTTAGAATCCAATAAGACATACAAAAAGTTGGATTCAAGCTATTAAAAATCGACTAGATCCTTTACGATTCCATTTGAGGACTTTTATCAAACATCGGCTGTGCATCTATTTTCTTGTGCTTCCAACATTTGCTTACCTTCTTCTTCACCATTTACATTACAAATAGACTGTAGTACATTAAAAGGGAAGGTTTCCAACAAAAAAATACTGAAGAAAATCAAAAAAGTCAAAAATCTAATTCATGATGAACTCCTTTACTGACCTTTTCACCAACTGTAGCAAAAACAAAATCAACATGGAAAGTATTAGCCAAAACCTGAGACAATGTTATGATCTTGCATGTAAATGGAAATGTAAATGTAAATCAGAGTGGATAGAAGAGAATTGATCAAATCTGGCCCATTCCCCTCTTCATTAGCCATCAACCCACGGGCCTCATAACAGACAACATGAAGAAGTTCACTTTCTAAGCAGGTTTCAGGCAGCTCCGCAACATGAAGAAGCTATTTCAGCATCATTTAAACGAAGTATACTCCACGATTGCCAAAAAACCATAAACCCACAAATACAACCATTTCCAGAACCAGGAAATCAATATCGAAGAGGTCCTCAAGCAGAAAAGAAAAGGAAATCAACTTTTCGAAAATAGGAAAAAAACGCATATTCTTTTCTTCAAAGAATAAAAAGAATGAAAAGAAACAAAGAGAAGAAATGGATGACGAGAAATCGAACCAAAACAGAGTGGTTTTAGAAGAAGTGACAGTTGGAATCGTGGAAAGTGAAACAGAGAGCGGAAGGAAGAGGTAAGAAACATTTCAGTGCTTTTAAGAAACTAACCTGAGCCAGGAAAGTAGCAACAGAAGGGAAAATGCAACGAAAAACATAATGGTGGCTAGGGTTTCGTAGTGGGAGAAAAGACTGTCGGTTTCAACGGATTCGACTTTATAAACCCATTTTTAAGTTTTGACCCGATGAACCCAACTTTTGTCGGGTGGGCCCAATCGGGTCGAGCGGGTTGAGCGGCCCATCGAGCTTCTTGCACAAGCCTACACCCAAGAGCAGCATCAAACCCGCATTCTAAACATTTTTGGGTTATATGTATGAAAAGACCACTTGAGATTAACGATTAATTATTGGGATAGGCTATGGGTTTAAAATTTTACTTTTGTAGGATGTGGATTCTTATTGGGCCTGATAATTAGGTTAAAATTATTTGATATTTTAAGGATCACGTGGAGTATTTTTTATTTAGTTATGGGCCGAAAAATTTGTGTAACAAGTTTGATTATTGTAGAAGCTGAGTCAAGACCCATTAGTGTTGATTAAATAACCGACCCTTGGAATTACTGTTAAACCAAAGAGATGATTGTGACTACATTAACGAGTCCAACCCATTTATTAATTCTATACACTATCCTAGACATGGGCTCAAATACTTTGGAATGAGTCAAAAAGCCTTAGCCCGGGAGAACCAAGAATCAGACCCCACGCCACGCATGGCTCCTTGCCATGCACGTCTTCTCTTTCACTAGGGTTTTCTGCTACTACTACTACTACACACACACACACGCACACTACTCACTTCACACACACACCCTCCACGTAAATCATCTTCAACCTAAACTAGGTTTGCCGCCGCCTGAGTTTTCAGTGAAGCAACTCCGCCACGTAGCTACCGCTAGCCACTACCCAAGGCCTAGCCTACTCCACTTCCACAAGCCGCAACCCACATTCAGCAGCTTCACCACACCTATTTCAAGAGTCGCCGATAACGCCAACCTTTTCCTCAACCACTCGTGGTGCCATCACCGTAACCCACAAGTGATGCCACCGTAGTTCATCACACAAAGCTCTCTATTTTCACCACACTAAAACAGAGCAGCCCCATCCTCCTACCTTTAGATCTGGTTAGATGCCACCAGCCATGGCATGATGAAGTCCAGAAACGCCAGCCAACCACCCTCCCCTCACCCACGTGCCACTCCTATTACCCCATGTCCAACCGTCTCCCCCACTGTTCTTTTTTTTTTTTTTTTTTTTTATCTCTTTTTCTCACATCTCTCTTCCTCTTTTAGAACAACACCATCACCCACAAGGGAAGCCATCATGAACTTAATGTTGTCTGACCTCTAGGTCTATCATTGCACAGCTCCGTCGCACAGGTTGTTTTTCCTCTCAGTAAGCCACTATTACTTCTTTGTTCCTCCCTCTCACTTTATTTCTCTTTCTCTCATCACTCTCTCTCTCAATGCTCAGCTGCCTAGCTCGTTGGTGTCTTCACCTCACCGCCCAAACTTGCCACTTCTCCTTTCCCTCTCGTTATTAAATAACAAATAACGTTGAGAGCATATTCAGATCTTAGAATCCATGAAGACATACAAAAAGTTGGATTCAAGCTATTAAAAATTGACTAGATCCTTTACAATTCCATCTGAGGACTTTTATCAAACACCGACTGTGCATCTATTTTCTTGTGGCTTCCAGCATCTTGTTTACCTTCTTCTTCACCATTTACATACAAATAGACTGTAGTACATTAAAAGGGAAGCTTTCTAACAAAAAAATACTGAAGAAAATCTAAAAAGTCCAAAATCTAATTCATGATGAACTCCTTTACTAACCTTTTCAACAAGTGCATCAAAAACAAAATCATCATGGAAAGTATTAGCCAAAACCTGAGACAATGTAATGATCTTGCATGTAAATGGAAATGGAAATGTAAATCAGAGTGGTTAGAAGAGCATTGATCAAATCTGGCCCATTCTCCTCTTCATTAGCCTTCAGCCCATGGGCCTCATAACAGACAACATGAAGAAGTTCACTTTCTATGCAGGTTTTTGGCAGCTCTGCAACATGAAGAAGCTATTTCAATATCATTTAAATGAAGTATACTCCACGATTGCCAAAAAACCATAAACCCACAAAAATACAGCCATTTCCAGAACCAGGAAATCAATATCGAAGAGGTCCTCAAGCGGAAAAGAAAAGGAAATCAACTTTTCGAAAGTAGGAAAAAAAAAGCATATTCTTTTCTTCAAAGAATAAAAAGAATGAAAAGAAACAAAGAGAAGAAATTGATGAAGAGAAATAGAACCAAAACAGAGTGGTTTTAGAAAAAGAGACAGTTGGAATCGTGGAAAGTGAAACAGAGAGCGGAAGGAAGAGGTAAGAAACATTTCAGTGCTTTTAAGAAACTAATCTGGGCTAGGAAAGTAGCAACAGAAGGGAGAATGCGATGAAAAACGCGATGGTGGCTAGGGTTTCGTGGTGGGAGAAAAGACTGTCGGTTTCGACGGATTCGACTTTATAAACCCGTTTTAAGTTTTGACCCGATGAACCCGACTTTTGTTGGGTGGGCCCAGTCGGGTCGTGCAGGTTGAGCAGCCCATCGGGCTTCTTGCACAAGCCTACACCCAGGCCCAGCATCAAACTCGTATTCTAAACATTTTTGAGTTATACATATGAAAAGACCACTTGAGATTAACGATTAATTCTTGGGATAAGCTATGGGTTTAAAATTTTACTTTTTTAGGATGTGGATTCTTATTGGACTTGATAATTAGGTTCAAATCATTTGATATTTTATGTATCAGGTGGAATATTTTTTATCTAGTTATGGACTGAAAAATTTGTGTAACAAGTTTGATTATTGTAGAAGCTGAGTCGAGACCCATTAGTGTTGATTAAATAATTGACCCATGGAAATACTGTTAAACCAAAGAGATGGTTGTGACTACATTAACGAGTCCAGCCCATTTATTAATTCTATACACTATCCTAGACGTGGGCTCAAATACTTTGGAATGAGTCAAAAAGCCCAAGCTCGGGAGAACCAAGAATCAGACCCCACGCCACGCACGACTCCTTGCCATGCACATCTCCTCTTTCACTAGGGTTTTCTGCTACTATACACACACGCGCGCGCGCGCTACTCACTTCACACACACACCCTCCACGTAAATCATCTTCAACCTAAACTGGGTTTGCCGCTGCTTGAGTTTTCAGAGAAGCAACTCCTCCACGTAGCTGTCGCCAGCCACTACCCAAGGCCTAGCCTACTCCACCTCCACAAGCCACCAACCCACATTACTATTGACCCATACTCTTCTACTGCAGCAACCCATGTTCAACAGCTTCACCACGCCTACTTCAAGAGTCGTCGATAATGCCAACCTTCTCCTCAACCACTCGTGGTGCCATCACCGTAACCCACAAGTGGTGCCACTGTAGTTCATCACACAAAGGTCTCTGTTTTCACCACACTAAAACAGAGCAGCCCCATCCTCCTACCTTTAGATCCGGTTAGATGCCACCAGCCATGGCACGATGAAGTCCAGAAAAGCTAGCCAACCACCCTCCCCTCACCCACATGCCACTCCTTTAACCCCATGTCCGACCTTCTCCCCCACTGTTCTTTTTTTTTTCATCTCTTTTTCTCACATCTCTTTTCCTCTCTCAGAACAGCACTGTCACCCACAAGGGAAGCCATCATGAACTTAATGTTGTCCGACCTCTAGGTCTATCATTGCACAACTCCGTCGCACAGGTTGTTTTTCCTCTCAGTAAGCCATTATTACTTCTCTATTCCTCCCTCTCACGTTTTTTCTCTTTCACTCATCACTCTCTCTCTCTTTCAATACTCAGCCACCTAGCTCGCTGGTCTCTTCATCTTACCACCCAAACCTACCACTTCTCCTTTCCCTCTCGGCAAGCCTCAGCTGCACCTCCCCTCTGCTACTGTCTACCTTGTTTTCAAAACAAGAAAGATTCCTTTGTCCCCCGTAAATCTTCGTATAATGTAGAGTAATTTTTACGAAATGACACTTATGCCCTTTGAGTTACAAGCCAAAACAAATGTGTTTTGGACTTATATTTTTAAGCTGGGCATGATTCTTTTACTATGGGCCTCAGTTGGTTCTTCGAAAATTAGTATAATATTTTAAGTGGGCCTAGTCTCGCTTTACATTAGTACAAAAATTTTATTTTACAGAAATATTTTGGAATTAATGTATTAGTCAGAAAAATTAAGTAGATATCGATGAATTTGGGAAGTAATTATATTTTAGGGTTAAGAGAATTTTATACATTTAGGAAAAATAGGTTATTTTAGTATTTCAGGTTGAAGTACCGAAATACGTGCTCGATTGAAAATTTACGAAAGTTACGTGACTATTTTCTAGGCGACGATTAATAATTGCTCGTCACTGTTGTGAAAACTTTAAAAAGCTAAAAGTCCAGGCAAGCAGGATTCCTCTATAGACTTTGCATAAAAAAAATGAACTGAGGTCGATTTTGAAAAATATCCATGTTTTGTTATAAAAAGAAATTTGAAACAATTTCAGTTATTTGTTTTGCGTTACTCATGAAACTTTTTGTAAGAAGCTGTATTTTCTGTCATGACTCGTGTAAACATGAGCTTATTTTTTGCATTCTGTTTATGAACTGTGTAAAAATGAGCGAATATGAGAATTTGTGCATAATTATATGACTATGATCTGAGTCTGTTGTGTTTTGAATATGTTCTCTACTCTGATATGATTATGAAAACTTCTGGCATGACATTCTGTTTCTGTTCCATTTTGACCTTATCACATGTGTAAAACTGTGGCCCATGTTCAGGTTGGTACCAACTTTTCTAATTCCGATGCAATAACTTTGGAAGTAAAATGGTTTTTTGCTTGGTCTTTCCTGTGCGCACACTCGGGGCTCCGAGAATGAATAAGGGAAAGATTTCATATTTTGTTACTACTCGGTTGGCCCCTGGGGTTTGAACAATCCTACCATAGAGTTAAACGTTGAATTCTGTTCTAATGTGATGTTTCAGTTCTAGTATGCCAAATTAATTTTTAATAAGAATATTTTTAAATTTTCGCTCTAATATTTTTGATAACATGTTTTGATTCTATATTCTGATAATAAAAATATTTTGTTATGCATTCTGAACTCTATAAATGTTCATGTTTATAAACTAGTATATATTATTTGCATACTTAGTTGATGATAACTCACCTTTTATCTCCACAATATTTTTCAAATAATTTTGATGCCTCAACTGAAAGTCAAGAGTAGAAAGTGTTAGTAAGGTTTGATGGTCATAAAGGAATAGGTGTCAAAGGGTACAAGTATTTATTGGAGTGTTTCATTTAGTAGAGAAATTATTTTATGTTATTTTGGTATTTTGAGTTATGGATATTTCCGAGTCGTTGTGGAGATTATAATTTATTTCATTGAGGTATTTTTTTGGTGTCTTCAGTCTTAGTGGAGCAATATATATTTTTTGTTTTGAATAAATGAATTTATATTTTATGAGGAATTTAGAGTATATAAATATGTTATGGGAGATGATTTTAAGTTACAAGAGTTAACTCTCTACACCTCCAGGACCGTGACGTTACATAGCTCAAAACACAAACCATAAGAAACTAGGTAAATGTACAATAAATTTACCCAGTTTTATTTCGGCTGGTCAAATCTTGCGAGTGGAATTGGCTAGCTATTCACTTTTCTGTCATTATTTAATTTTTGGGTTCTACCATCAACGTTTGCATCAGATTTTTAATTTTGCATTTCTCACAACTTCATCTATTCCGAAGCTTAATAAGAAAATAGAAAAGACCACCATTTTGATTTCTTCCCCAATACAAACTTCAAATACTTTGTAAATCTGCATCTACAAACTTTTTCCCCAACTTATTCTCCAATATAATTTGCATATGTTTATATATATATTTATATATATATATATATTTTTTTTCTCACTTGGTAGCTTTGTTTTTCATTAGAGTTTCCTACTTCATTTTCTTTTTTTCTCACTTATTCATCTTAACTATCAGTTAAACAGAAGGTGCTATTTTGAAGAGCCTGTGAATTTTGAAAATTTTGATAGGGAATAAATTATCATGAGAATAAATAGGAAATAAATATTCTAATTACCGTGAGAATAAAAAAAGTAGAAATGAAGATTAAATACGAATATTTTAAAGAAATAAAGATAGATAGAGAGTTTGTTATATGATATCTAAGAAAAATGGCTAGCTAAAGTGAAAAGGAAAATGATTTATACACAACATTTTCCACAATACATCTCAGAGCAATGCGTTAACTAAGAAGTAATTTCATAAAACACTTTATAAAATTAACATTACTTTACAAAAATACCCTTATATTACAACATTGATGTGAAATGTGTTGTGAAAATGTGTTGTGTATATCAATACTCAAGTGAAAAAATTGGATTTTCAAGTCAAAATTTGATTAAATAATAGCTAGTTCACTACTAATGCTCGATGAGCCATCAGTCAATCATTTTGTTTACCAGATACATGAATTCAACAAATATGTCTTCAACTGCAGCTCTAGGCATCAGTCTTTTAAATTTTATTTCTCTCCGAATAACAACATCCTCGCATTCTCATCACTCTCTCTCTATCCTCAAGTGCGCCTCATTCCATACTAGCCCTCCTTCTCTGCCAACGAAACTCCCTTGTCGCACCACCCACCACAACATCATTTCATCAACACTGCCGTACACTAGGTGACTGGTAAACCGACCGCAACTCCCTTCCACTTATTCTCTCCGTCTCTTTCTCTTCTGTCTCTGCTCTCACACTCTTTTCTCTCTCTTTCTAGAGAAATTTGGGTTTGCATTTAGAGAAATTGGATCTACCAAAAACTTTATTGACTTGTTAGATATGGCGTTGTGACTTACAAATTTGAGCTTGAAGATTTGAGGCTTCTTGGTATTAGGATTTTAAGGTTGGAAATCTGGGGCTGCTAGGAATTACGATATATACTGTTGAGGTTGAAAATTCGGAGGCCTAGTGATTATAGTTCTCTCTCTCTCTCTCTCTCTCTCTCTCCCACAAGCAGGAGCACTTTTTCTCACCCCTCAATCGCTCTGCCTCTCTCTTTCTCCCCTCAAGCCATTGCATTCTGCTTGTGTTTATAGTTTAAATGCAAGCAAATGAGTTTGATACTTTCTGAACTGCCTTGAAGATCTTTTTTTCGTTCGATGCTCTCTTCATTATAGTGCTCTTTTTTGGAACTAATTAATGGGAAGAAATGTTCTTCCAACTAGCTTTTCTAGTACAAGGAAAATTTGTGCTTATGCTCACTACTCAAAAGTTTCTGAAAATGGAAATATTTTAGCTGTAAATTCTGATAGGGACATACTTTCATTTGTGCCTATATATGTAAATTCATCACCACCGAGCAAACGTTCGACTTGAGAGAGAGAGAAAGATGGGAGAAAGACATAGATTAGCGACGAGGCGATGGGGATCATGCATGAAATCCTTGAGTCTGGATGTATTTTTAACTTCCTAGGAAGTACATGTGTGTCAATTTTATTGGAATGTGTAAATCTGTTTTTTACACCACGTTCGATTTGAAGTTATTCTCTAAATTAAGATCTTGTTTGTTTTTTTAGATGAGATGAGATAAGTTGAGATGAAAGTTAAAAGTCGAATAAAATATTAGAATAAATTTTTTTAATATTATTTTAGTTTTGGGATTTGAAAAAGTTGAATTATTTATTATATTTTATGTAGAAATTTGAAAAAATTGTAATAATTAGATGAGATGAGTTGAAATGAACTGTGAAAACAAACGAGGCTAAATGCTTTAGGCCTTCCATTAAGGCCAATCAATGCACCCAACTACATTTGAATCTTCATGCAACATGGATCTTAGGGCTGTAAATGAACTAGTATGTTCGATAGCCCGCTCAGTACTCGTTTGATTAAACTCGAATCGTACTCGACTCGTAAAAGAAAAAACTCTTTTGTGAAAACAGATACCCGCTCGATTTGTAAACGACACATACTCAACAAAACTTGACTTAACTCGGCTAAGACTCGTTAAGGCCCAATTGTTTATACTCGAGTCAACTTGTTAACTCGACTCGCTTAAAACTCATTCATATATTGATAAATATATACATACACCTATATATACATACATACATATATATATATCATGTAGGGGTGCTCCCAATATTAATCATTTGCTTTTCGCAGAAGATAGTGTCATTTTTTGTAAGGCTGAAGTTGAGGAGAATAGGAGAGTTCAAGCTGTTCTTGCAGTTTATGAGAGTGTGTCGGGGCAGAAAATTAATAAGGAGAAAACAACCATGGTTTTTAGTAGTAACGTGGGTCGGGTTGAAAGGGAAGAGATTCGGCTGTTCTTGGTTTGCCTCCTATTGTTGGTCGATCAAAAACAAGGGCCTTTCAGTCTATTAAGCAACGTGTATGGCAGAAATTGCAAAATTGGAAGGAAAAACTGTTATCTCAAGGGGGTAAAGAGATCTTAATTAAAGCTGTGGCCTTATACATTCCCACTTATTCTATGAGTTGTTTCCTCTTACCTACAAATTTCTATTTGGAGTTGGAAGGTTTAATGTCTAATTTTTGGTGGGGCCAAAAGAAAGAAGAAAAAAGGATTCATTGGGTTAGTTGGAACAATATGTGTGAGGGGAAGTGTAGGGGAGGTATGGGGTTTAAGTTGCTTAGATTGTTTAACCTTGCTCTTCTTGCAAAGCAAGGTTGGCGGTTGATGCAATATGAGGACTCTATGCTTCATAAGATTTTCAAAGCTAGATATTTTTCTAAGACAAATTTTATGGAGTCTAGTTTGGGCAACTGCCCATCTTATACCTAGCGGGGCATTTGGGAGGCAAAGAAATGACTAAGGGAGGGATGTAGATGGCATATTGGAGATGGTAAGAATGCACATTTATGGACAGATCATTGGCTTCCAGGGCATAAGAACTTGGCTCAAGAGTTGGGTTTACAGCTGCAAGATAGAGAAGTTGTTGTGGCTTCTGTGATCGATGAGGATACAAGGGGGTGGGATCTTCCAAAACTTAGAACTCTCTTCAATCCAATGGTTGTGGCAGATATCAACAAAATTCTGATATTTCCTGAAGGTACTCCTGATAAATTGATATGGAATCAAGAAAGAAATGGACAGTTTTCAGTGAAGAGCTGTTACAAGCTTATTTTGGCACAAATGGGATCAAATACAACAAAGTCATCTTCGATGGGGAGACAGCAGAAGTTATGGAAATCTTTGTGGAGGATGAAAGCCCCAAACAAAATTAAAATATTTGCTTGGTGTGTATGCAAAGATAGTTTACCTTCTAAGGATAAATTGCTAAGGAAAAAAGTGATTACAGCAGCTACTTGTAGTTTCTGTCAGCATCCACTGGAGGATCTGGTACATGCAGTGTTTAGTTGTTCACATCTTTGGGACTTATGGTTACAGTTTTTTCATTCTTTAATTAATTTTATGTCTCTTCATGTTACTGAATTGGTGTTACAATTTGTGGAGGGGTCAGATTCTGGTAACTTGGAGCAATTTTTTTGTCTTGCTTGGGGGTTCTGGTATTGCAGAAACAAGTTTGAATTTGAAAAAATCAGATTAAGTCCAAGGCATGTCATTAATCATTCTTTGGGTCTCTTGCATAGTTACAAAGCTGTTGTTGTTAGTTCCAAGATGCAGCTCAAGGATCAATTTAGTTGGAGGCCTCCTCCTTAGGGAGTACTCAAGCTAAATACAGATGGTGCAATGTTCTCCAATCTACAACAGGCTGGTATTGGTGTCATTTTAATGGATGCCTCCGGGATGGTGGTAATGGCAGTTTCTAAACGTGAACTAGAGGTGGAAGAACCAGAGGCCATTGAACTGTTGGCAGTTTTCAGATGCTTGCAGTTTTGTTCTTCTATGAGCATTGCGCATATTGAAATAGAATCGGATTGTTTGTTGATGATTCAATCATTGCAGAAGGAGGATATGTTGAATTCCATGCTTGGCAATTTGTTTTCTGAAATTAAAATTAAAAGACTTTGTAGTTGCTTTGAGAGTATTTCTTTTAAACATGTTTATAGAGAGGGCAGTAGGGCTGCTCATGAGCTCGCTCGTTATGCTTGAAGAGTTGATGATCTTGAAATGCGGTGGGATAGTATTCCAGATTTCCTTTCTCAAACCTTATGGTTTGATAAACGTCTTTAATCTTTTTTATCTCAATAATGAAGTTGGTATTTATAAAAAAAATAATAATAATAATTAGTCGATAAAATTTAATAATTTCATATAATAGTATGTAGGAACCATATATGAAATAGATATATGCTATCATATTAAGTGTATGTAGTAGTAATATATGTAGGCATATAATATATTTTTATTTTCGATAAATATCAACTAGTTAGATATTAATTATTTATAAATTTTTTAAAATTTTATAATTCAATAGAGGTTCTTGTTAGTTGTATAAATTAGATCTTTTATTTTTCTTTGTTTAATTTATTAATTATTAAATCTTATTCAAAAAATTAAAAAATAAATAATTCGAGCTCGTGCTCAGCTCGACTCGACTAGAACTTGTTTGTGTAACGAGTTCGAGTTGAGAGTTTAATTTATCAAGTCGACATCGAACAAAGAATAAAAAAATAATAATCTTGAGCTCATGTTCAAGCTTGAACTCGAGTATTTTGAGTCGAGCTGAGCATTGGAAGTCAAAAATCGGCTCGGCTCGGCTCGGCTCGATCAGTCCTAATGGATCTTTTTGGGAAGCTCTTGCAGTTCCTAGCTAAGCTTTCAAGGATAAAAGAGTGGAGATTACAAAGATCTTCTACATTATACATTCAAATACGTCTCAATGAACTCACAAAACTCATTCAAATATTTTAACTCACTACTATTTACTGATCAATGCAAATTATTTGAAATCTCCTCGTGAGCACCCTCAGGCTAAGGCATGACAAAATAATATTTGATATTAATGGATTTCAATGAAAATACACATCCCGATAACGAAAAATTAATCCTTCTCGGCCCAAGTACTAATTCGCAAGTCCAAGGAGTAAAAGCCTTCATTTAATCACAATAAAATCAAGCCCACTGAAATCCATAAATAAAATAAAATATCAGTACCTACCACAAAATGTTGAAAGTTTTAATAACAAACCCGATTCTTGTCTGTTTATATTGTATGTAGAATAGCGTTCAAATGGTTTTTTTAATATCTATTGACAAGTGATCCTGTTCTTATAATTTAAAACACACCCACCAAAGTGGGTTGGATCTCATGAGCTAGCTGGTCCAGTACAAAGATTACTTGTTATACGAACTAATTAAGATGTCTAAGGACCATGCAATGAGTACTTCTTGTCTTATTTACAATATATAGTAATTAAGATTCTATCAATATTATAATTTTTTTCACGTCACATTTGGTCTTCCGGATCATCAAGTGATCAATTAATTTTCTAGGTATGAGTTCTTTCCAAAACCACATAAAATTCCCTTAATTATATATATATATATATATAGAGAGAGAGAGAGAGAGAGAGAGAGAGAGAGAGAGAGAGAGGTTGAAATTCAGTCCAGTCAAATTCAGGCCAACAGGACATAAGGAGGGCCACCTTAGAATTAATTAAGGTGGTTTTTGGATCAGCAATTTCAGAGATATATACTTTAAGAATGACCTGCAATAATAGCAAGAACTAAGGAGCCAGCTTGTTTGCTGTAGTGAGAAGGATAGTGCTGTACGTAGGATATGCATGCTGATAAGGCAGAAAATCTCCACGAATATGATGTTTTGAAGAGATGATCCTTGCATGGATGCACGGATAATTCTAACGTCCTAATTAAGGGTATTAGATTTGGCTTATCTCTACGGTCAACACAATCAATGTCTGAAGGGGGACCAGTTTCTACGAGATCATGAGGCTTCAAAATTATGTACACAATTAGTACTAGATCATATATGTGGCAACGTCGTTTGGATTAATGTCGACACAGCATGATCAGATCCATGCATGTCATGATAGCGACATGATGCGTACATACACCATGATACATGTATAGTACTGGCGATATGGCTTTCAATTTGGGAATAAAAATAGAGAAAAATTATAAAAGAAAATGACTGAGAGGTGATGGTTGGGAGCTGGTGGCTGCAGCAGTACTCGCGACAGGCCGGAGAGAGAACTTCTTGCTTGGGATGAGTGGAACCATTGATCTCATAGCGTACGTGATATTCAGCAACAATAATTGTACCGACAATATAATATATATATATATATATATATATATATATATAGAAATAGTTTTTTTTTTTTGTCTTTTTCTCAAAAAACAAAAAAAGCCCATTTTTTTTTTCTCAAAATTATCCGATCCACATCATTGAATTAATTTCTTACAGGGAGGCAGGCACTGACTTCTGAACTTGTACTGGCGGCACCTTCCCCAAGTACGTCAATAATGCATGGCATCCATGAAACTGCTCACATGTGAACACACGTACATATATGACTGATCATTATCCGATACCAAATACCCGACGCAACAACAAAAGAGAGAGCCAAATCCTCTTGTCATGCTGAAAGTATTTAATTTGACAGAAGTTAATTAGCTTAAACTGCGAACATATTCGACATAAATGAGAAAATGGGGGACAGCATACAAACTGCCATCGAGGATCGATCCACTTAATCCCAACAGAAACTACTCAAAACTGATCAATATCTTTCTCTTAAACAAGTTCTCATGTTTTGTAGGAAGAAATTTAGGGCAATTAATAGTTCGCCATGCATGCAGTTTTTGTTCCTTTTTCTTTTTCGGAGGGGGAGCAGCTTCAAGTTTTGTATGTCGCATGTCAAGATAGTGAGATAAATAGTTTTAAATGAGTTGAATAAAATATTAATTTTTAATATTTTTATTATTTAAAAATTTAAAAAAATTAAATTATTTATTATATTTTGTATGAAAATTTAGAAAAATTTATAAAAATGAGATGAAATGATATGAGATGGATTAAGAAAATTTCTATACCCAAATGGAGCCTTAATTTTTCCCTAAAGTAATCACTTTCTGCATTAAATTCATGATCAATAGATCAATTATGATGATCTGCTTAAACAAAGTACTTTACATTATCCTAGCTCTTCGATCTCGATCTTCAACGGTAAGGAATCTTCAATATAAAAACAGCCGACAACTTTTAAATACCCAAAAATCACACTAATCATGCATATATATAAACTATATGAATCAGATGACCATACCAGCTTGATTTCAAAACTAATTCCACCATGCGCATTATGAAGCAGGCCATGGATGGAAAAAGAATTGTTTTATTAGTATAGAATGTTAGGAACATGCGACACGCACTTGCAAACTACTTAGAATGCATCACATGATATATAATATGCGTGACAGCAAGATATATATATAATCATGAGTCTTGGCGGCAGTTGTCTCTTACGTACTGTTCTGATAAAAATATTTTTTTAATGATAAATAAGTACTTCATCTGTTATTCCCCAGGGGATCATCAGTAGGTTAATTCATTCATTAATAAAGAACGGTGCCTTTACAGAACGTGCGCTCATGGCAATTGGCATGCCCCAAATACCTCAGGACCCATAAGGGATCGATGCAAGGCCGTCATCCTGACATATATATCTAGTAGTTCCAACTCAAGGGTGCAAAAGCACCTTGCAAACCTTGGAGAACAAACTAAACAGGGCACGGTAGCCAAAGCGAAATCATTAGGACCATATTCTCGAACGACGTTCCGGCAATAATAATTTAGTTCAATTTAAACGTGCGTGAGAAATTACAGGCGCTCAAAGATCACCATTAACTTTTCCAGACTCCAAGGACAAAAAAGTTGCTTAGATTTGAATTTCAGGAAGCTTAAGAGTAGGTTTGGGGTATAAAATTTTTATTTTATCTCATCTCATCTCATTATTATACTTTTTTCAAATCTCTATATAAAATATAATAAACAATTCAATTTTTTCAAATCTCAATACACATTTTTCAAATCCCAAAACAATAATAATATTAAAATTTAATATTTTAAACTTCAAAACAAAACACAAAATTCTCATCTCACCCCTCAAACCTACCCTTAAATCACGTACTCACGCCTTAATAAATAATAAATAATCACTATTGTTATTCTTTGAATAAAAATTTCAAGTTAGAGGTGGAAAAGAACAAATTAGGTTACTTCAATCGTGATCATGTACGTGTATTCGGTGGACAGAGAGTCCTTTCCTTCTTTCTCTTTCTTTGATCTTCTTTTTTTCTCCTAGCTTTGAAATTAGTTTACATGTTTCTTTAATAAAGCCGGTCCATTGTATATTAATGGACAGCTACCAAAAGAAAGCAAGCTTTTTAAATATAGCTTCTTTAGTCAAAGATCAGGAATTACTGCAGGATTGCCAAATTTATTTTATACAGGAATTACTACAAATCAGAAGGGCTGAAACGACTATTTGCAATATTAAAAGACCACTCAATGTCTTTCCAAAACGACAAATGTATTAGATCTTATTGAAATCAGACTTCACGCGTTGATTCCGTAGACATTGAAGATGGGTGGGGCAGCTTTCTCATGAAAACTAAGAACAAATAGGCAAATGAGCTGGGGGTGGTCGGATGCTTGTTTCTTTGGTCGGCCCATTCTTCACAATCAGAACAGTGTCCATACCCCAAGAAGCATGCCGTTCCAAATGGCAGTGCATAAACCAAACCCCTGAAGATCAGGTGATCACCATGTCATTAACCTGCATCTACTCATGTATAATGTATCTATAAAATCAGAGGGAAAGAGAGAGAAAGAGATGGTACATACCAGGATTATCGGCAATGAATCTAATTGTAGCCCACCCATTCTTAGGAACGCCAATGGTGTTAACTTTCGGTGGATCCTTCAAATTATATGTTTTGGGGGAAGTGGTCGCGTTGTAATTGCCATAGCCCGTCCCAACCAAATAAAAGCTAAAACCATGGAGATGCATCGGATGATTCTCCGCATTCCCAACATTAGTCCCTTGGAACACTATTTCTACTGCAGCCCCGTACTTTATCAACGTTACATTTGTTCCTAGGCTTGGATATATTGTGTTATTACCCACATCTCCTGTGTAGTTGAATTCATAGGGTGGCTTGTTGGGAAAATCCTTGGTGAACACTTTCGGCAAACTCCTGCAAAAAATAATGAGTTATAAAATTTAAAAGTGATTGCATTTCTCGCCCTATGAAGCGTGAAAAAAAGACAGAAGCGTCTAGTGTAGCACTGGCTATATATGTACGTACCTGTAATATGCTTGCAATACATCAATCTTTGGAGTCACGAAACTTATATTGTTTAAGCTTGCAGATAACCTATTACCATTTGGACCACTACACGATGCATTTGCGCAAAGTATCTGGTTTACAGAAACTGCTATAATAATTCTTGTGTCTATTTTTTTCGGGACATCAATTGGGTACTTGGGACTCGCCAAAGCCCTTATGCGAGTTGTGAAATTGTCTGCAGCAGCCTTGTCAGTAGCATTAGGAAGAGTCGGATATGGAATAGAGGCTGGAAGAGTATAAGTGCCGGTATACTGGAGAATCGCGGAAGTATTGGAACTGTCATATGGAGCATTAGAGTCAAAGAAAGGAGAAGCAGCCATGTAATAGTGACTGGGAGCTTGGTTTGCTGTGAGCAAGATGTCCATGGTTTGTCCTGGGGTTATCATGATGTAACTGGTGGTTATGGGTTTTATATATGCACCATCTTGGGCAACAACTGTGAGGTTGTGCTTTGCGATTCCAAAGAACATTTCTTCATTCATCCCAGAATTTACTAGACGAAGTAGATATGTCTTGCCGCGTCGGACTGGCAAACGATATGTTGTTTCTGTAGCGTACGTACATCAAGATATCATCAGTACTATTACATAAAAATTTCCAAAAATTCAAGTTAAACGAGAAAATTAATTCAAGTATTGTTTTTGTAGCGTACGTTTTGCATTTTATTCTAATATATATGAATATTAGTAGGGATATTTTTGTACCATTAGAGCAATTATTTGGAAATCCTGGTTGGCCATTGATGGCGTAGGCATTTGATGTTTCCGGATCACCACCGGTTGCAGTGGCATTCTCAATTATCTCCTTGACATCTCCGTTAAACCATTCCGCTGCAGAACAAAAAAAAAAGGAAGAAATTAATTAGACAAAAACTAGATCTTTTCCGATGGGACTATGTGAAATCACCTGGAATGGTGTAAATTATATTGTACCGAGTATAAGAACTTGTTCGGCGTAGGGTTTGGGAAAGGGATAACTGGTTCCAAGTTTAGGTAAGATGACAATGGCACCATGGATTGTGGCCCTGGACCAGTCACTATGAGCATGCCACCAAAGTGTTCCTTCTTCGTCTGAAAATATAACCTCATATGTGAAGTTTTTTCCTGGTTGAATGGGACACTGTGTGATGTTCTCGGGACCATCCGACCATGGATTTCTTGGTTGCTTCACTCCGTGCCTAGAAAAGACAAAGTATTAGTATTTTTTCATTAGTACTAGTGACTTGGGATAAGAAGGAGTTCATTTTTGGACAACGTCAAAGCTAGCGTTCTGCATCGCCAATATGACATTATATATGACCGCCATGAAAGCCGAAGCATCACATCATTTTGAAACTTTATCAGCTGCTCTCGAGCCCCATGACTTGAAACTTTAATTACACAACTAGTATCCAAGCCAGAATGCCACAAACGCGCGCAGGTGGTCGAAGCTTCCCATCATTAATTTGCAAGAATGTAATGGTCATATTGACTCTATAACGAGCTTTTTGCTAGACGTTGAATAAACTTTTTGAGGACAAAAGAACTTGTGTTCCTCCGCCCTTCCCACAAACGCGTCCCAATCATCAGAGAGAGAGAGAGAGTCATTACCAGTGAATAGTAACTCCATATTCTCCATTATTGTGAACATTGACAAATGCTCTGTCGCCTTTACGAACATGAATGGTCGGACCAGGCCATTGACCGTTTACAGTGAACATGCTCTTTGTTGTACACAGTCTTGTGAAATTCGTCTCCCTCAGCTGCAACCAGTGGACTATGGTATTAATTACACACTCACGCAAAGATTTAGAAAAAAAGAAGTTCTTGACCAAGCCCTCTGCCAAATGAACATCTCTGCGCAGAATATTGAAAACTAAATAAATCGACAATGACTAATTATTTCTCGTAATTAAGCTGCGTGCAAGTAGTTCAGTTAAAGCTGTGCCAAGTTCGAGATCGATCGACTTAACTACAAACATATAATCATATTGGGAATGATATATGCACTTACAATAAAGCTGTAATGGTGGACGTTGTAAGCCGTGCAACGCGGCGTCGCATTCAAAAACAAAAACCCCAGGATTCCTAGGATGAAACTTATCTTGTTTATTTCCATTCTCACCAGACAGGAAAATCCTTTTTCGATATTGAATCTCTTTCGATCTGTGACTTTCAGCTGGCCTTTAGAATCAATTTATAGAAAACTAGCTACTAGGGTTAATGTGGTCAAAAACCTATATATCCCCCTGAAATTAGGGATTCAAAATGTCTCCGAAATTTTTAATGCAGGAGTGAGATGAGATAATACTTTTATAAATAGTACGTAGTACGCTAAATAGTTTGTTTGATGTGATTTTAGAAAATGGGTTTAAAAAAGTTGAATAAAAAATATTATAAAATTAAAATATTATTGAAATATAATTTATTAATATTATTTTTATTTGTAGAGTTGAAAATATTGAATTGTTTTTTTTATTTTTTTTTAAGTTTAGAAAATTGTAATGATTAGTTTGAAATTATTTTTTTTTAGTGATGTTTGAGAGCACTCTCATTGGAATAGTTAAATTAAAGTACATTTTTTATGAATGTAAGATGAATTTAACTTTTAGCTATTCCATTTATATAAATTTCTACATTGGAATAGCCATTTTTTCATTATATGACAATAAAATAATATAAGATGAATTTAATTTTAACTATTCACATCAAATCTCCAAATTGAATTATCTATTTATTCATTATATAGTAATGAGTAATTAATAATTTTGAAAATTTTTTAATTTTTTTAATTATGAATTTATTTTATTTTTTCATATTTTACTATTTATAATATTATATATTAATTTGTAATTGTATTCTAATTATATTTTTTCAATTGTCATTTAAAATGGAGAGAGAAATAATTAATATTAAAATGAAAGAGAAAGAAATAATATAAAAAGAATTTGATTATTGAATAGTGTCTTCTAAATTTGAAAATTAGTTTGGATATTACTGTAGCTAGCTAATTCAATGTGAGCAATTTATCCACCTAATAGCTAAATTCTCATTGGATTTAGCTTTTAGCTAATCCAATGAGAATGCTCTGAGAAGGTGATGAGATGGTATGAAGATTTTGAGATGAAAATTTGAAAAAATTACAATGAGTAGTTTGAAAAAGTTATAATATTGATTAGTTTAATTGAAAAATTTTGTATTTGAATTATATTTGTAAAAAAGATGGGATGAAATAAAATGAGATGAGAATTTTGTGAATAGTAGTGGTGAGATAATTTGAATTAAGTATTTTTTGGGTTTTCTGAAAGGAAAGAGAAAAAGTTGAATAAAAATATTATAAAGTTAAAATATTGTAATAATATAGTTTTATAATATTATTTTTGTTTGAAGATTTGAAAAAAGTATAATTGTTTTTTATTTTTTATTTAAAAGTTTAAAAAAATTGTAATGATTAGTTTAAAAATTTTGTATTTGAATTATGTTTGTAAATAAGATAGGATGAGATGAAATCAAATCAAATGAAAATTTTATATCTCATCTAAGGCACCAAACTGGCCTCGCTATCCTTGTTTTATTAATTAGCACTAGAATCAAAATATAGTTTTAACGCTGGATCAACGATAGATTTTTTTTACTAATTGCAAGCTAACTAGAATAAAATAAAAATTTGTTTTTATCTGAATAAATACTGCAAATTGCTCATAATTTACACTAAATATATAGCTAGGTGAAATTGGCCTAATTTTAGATAACATAAAAAATGACCAAAAATAGCGGTTTTAGATCACCTCTTTAATGGTTGGAATATTGAATACATACATATATGTGTCGGTGACTCTTCATATTAAATGAATAAGATCAAACGATTAATTTTAATTTCGACGGTTCTTTTCGGCCTAATGTTTAACCTGTCTATTTAACCTGTTTTTAACGAGACGGTATTCTCATTTCATCTTATCTATAGTACTGCTAAACCAAACGAGACCTTAAGCTGGTGTAGTTGGTATGTCGGTCATTACTTCTTTTCATACTTAAAAAAAAAAAAATCAACTTTTTCAAATTTCTAAATAAAAATAATATTATAAAACTATATTCTAACAATATTTTAACTTTATAATCATTTTTATTTAACTTTTTTTCTTTCATTTCCTAAAACCTAAAAAATACTCAATTTAAATTATATATCTCACTACTATTCACAAACTATCTTATTATTATTTATAAAATTATCATCTCATCTCACTCTCAAAAGATTCCTTAGTTTACCGAGTTGAGCGTACGATTTGATATGGGATTATTTTGATCCTCGTTTGGCACGTGACTTGATAATACTTGATTATAAAATTGTTGTGCCATTAATTATTAATGTCTTTCGTAGAGTATTGGTCCGTCGACCATAGCGATGATGTTACGCATAGATTAATTAAATGACGTTTATAGATAGATTAATCTTTAATTACTTAGCTCGATTAAAAATACTTGCAGAACGAGAAAACAGTACTCACGTGAATTGTCCACTTGCCAATCCCTCATTATTTTAAGAGAAATTTTATTTATAATCTTAAGTGGAGTGCTGCATTTATAATTTCATTAATAAATAAAGATAAAAAAGAGAAAAATATTATTTTAAAAAGAATATTATTATAATTTTTAAATTTATTTAAATATAACTGAATGGACTTATATAAACAATCCTCAAATAAAGACTGTTTGTAGACTAACTCTTATTTTAACTTTGATGCGTATATATATATATATATATATATATATATATATATCATGCTTTTTCATTCTATTAATTAATATATATTCTGCTTTTAATTTTTTGCTGATGACTCCCCAAAAAGTAAATCTTTAAGCAAAAGAGACATAAGATCATATAATCATCATGTTATAGTCCTCATTAATTCCCAGTTAATTATGATGAATTAAGGTGCACTCTTTAGAAAGAATAAAAAACTATCATGTTGATATATATTGACAGACCCGGGTCATGTCATTATTAACAGTAATGCTTTATAATATATATGTGGCCGCGTGTTAGCTATGCGAGACGAGATTTGAAGACCAAGATCACAGGTATATATGATCTTTTAATTAGTTTAATTTTCTAGTCAAAAGAAATGAACAACATCGATCGGCGCGCAATTACTTTCTTTTTCTTTTTCTTTTTCTTTTTGATCTCTTTTTAATATATATGATCAAATGGGCAGTAGGATATTCATTTCGTTGGTAAGTGGATTTTGATCTATCATCATCATTATAATAAATTTATAATATCTATCTTATTTTAGATCTTTTTTAAAATATATATATATATATATTTATATTAAGGCATTTAAAAGTTTTGGAGCCTTGCTAGCTTTTGGGGGCCTTTAGGCAACTGCCTAATTAATGGCTAACCAGCATTGAGCCGCGGGCAGTACTATCTGGTAAATGGTGTTAGGTGTATACCTCTTTTGAGTGACTGCATGCAATAATCAAGATGCTAAGAGGCCGTACGTAGCTCATGCTTATTCAAATTTCAAACGCCATGGATGAGAAGAAGCAAGCACATTAATGCTGGTATCATCCTCTGTTAATCTACATATATATAGTAGAGATATTTTCACATCAGCATTTTTATTTTCAAGTTAAAACGTAAAGTGTTGCATTTACGCGTACCAAATACTTATAAGATGATAAATATAATTTGAGTTTAAAGATCCATACCATTGAATTTTGAAAATATAATTAATTAGGATTCGAAGCTATTGATCATCACTACAAGAAAAATAAATTTTTGTGGCTATTTAATTACGGCGAAAAGGTTATTTGTGACCAAAACAGACTTATTTTGACTGTAAATAATCATTTTACTGAAATTAAATGGTCACAAATAAACAATTTTCTTGTAATACATGCATCATCCAGTACTAGATTGTGATCAATACTTCCCAACACCCATATATAGCTAGCGCTAGCTCATAACATGATGTCGAACCGGCCTGCATGATTTAAAATTTGAAAAGATAGAGACCTCGTCAAAAGTGTCACCAGGCTCTAATTAATTCAGTCACGTTTTCATTCTTCTTAATATATATATATATATATATGTACCAACAAGCTTGTTTTCGGTAGATATATAATTAATGGGTAGGTTAAAATTTATTGATGTTGGTTGGTTCCTATTGTCTTTGTTACAAGATACATATGTGAGTGTATTAAATTAAATTAACTTTCACTACTGATCGATCGGATAAGGACAGAGATAAATGCGGTATTAGTTGCCATGATAACAATAATGGTTGGCATCACTCGATCGGTGTGACATGATTTGGTAGATTCCTGGCAAACAAATTATTAAGATGAGCTGCTTGGCTCCATTATTAATACTACTGCCCATGCTAGCCCAAGGTAACATGCGATATATGACGATCATGTATTAATACTTAGAAAAATATATCAGTAATTATTTTCTATTGAGTACTTTTTCAGAGGATTGAATTAATCTGGGATAATTGACAGCTATGGAGATTTGACTATTATAACAAAGAAAGAATCTCAGAGAATTGAGCCATTTTTCAGCCCATCCAGACCATGTGATGATCATCGCATGCAGAGAATCGAAAAGATGGAAAAGTAGATGAAATTTCAACAAAGCTGATCAGCAGTGGGCCATATTGGACAGCTTGGACCATGTAATTAATTAATTCATGTATTTTATTTTTATAATTAAAGATTTCAAAAACACGTAACGAAATCAATGTGCGTTATCGAGTACCCTTTAAATTATAAGAAGAAAAAAAAAAAGAAGAACAAAAGCTAGCTACCTACCATGTGCATGCATATATAGTTGATCCATTCCTAGTCTTCGATCACGCGTACGTAGTGCTTAGACGACAATATTAATTAATATTCACATGCTAGCTGGCCAGCAAACATTATCATAAAGTACTTCAACTTCGGATCGATCGGAGGTAAAACGTGTGCAGAAAACATTGCACTAATCCACTGCATGTCATGTCATGTACCTTCGGTCATGACGTGTTGACTTTAACGCTCCCGCGACGTAAACCAAATGTTTTACTCCTCCCACCTGCTTTCTATTCTACAATATGGCATGATGAGGAAAACATCGGATTTAAGGCACGCACGGAAGTACTAAAAAAACTCGGAAGACGTTGGCCGGAGATCTAAGGCACTTTGAGATGAAGAGCTAATATAAATAAGAGAACGAAGGAGGTTTGAGGGTTTGCTTGCTAGCTAGGTTCTTGTTTATGTAGAAGAAAATTGTGGTAACAATCAAGTCACCCAATAAAACACCAACTCAAGAAACATAAATAACAATCTAAAGAAACCTATAATGAAATCCAAACCAAAAAGCAAACTTCCCATGTCCAAGAGAAGAGGTTCATATATATATATATAGCGCTTAGCAGAGTTTTTACAGTACAAAAACAGAAGTACAAAAGATATCTCTTAGTACAAAACCATCGATCGATGTACTACTGCATGCATCTTAGTTATTATAAAGTTAAAAGAAATGATAATAGTACTAGAACCACGGATTCCTGTTAAGTGTTTTTATTTATTTTTAGATAGGTTTATTTAACAATAAATAACCAAAAATAACCCCGCGCGCCGTAATATATAAGTGGGCGGGGTTTTTTTTTATAACCATTTTTCTTAATGGGTAAGAAAATAACTATTAATATATTGATATTTATTTTATATTTTTTAAAAATATTTTAAAATGATAAAAAAATATATAAATAAAAAATCATAAAAAATAAAAAAAAAATTAATTTAAACTGACGGTCACTTTGACCAGTGCTACACCGCTCATATAAATATATATATATATATAATATAATAGAGTATTTACTCTATCGGATCGACACCGGCCGGTACCTAAGGTCAAAGTTATCAGTAGTTTTTATAATAAAAAAAAATCACCTCAATCTGACATTTGATTATCTGTATCTTTATCGCAGTTAATGGAGAATTAGTGGTAACGCGGTTTTGTTGCGGCGAATTGATATTCTTTGTCCTCATCGCTAACTATTTTATGGAAAAGTAAGGAAAATGATCATGAGTTGGAGCAAAATAAAATAGCGATGAAAATGACACATAATATATTATTACACGAATTAATTTTACGTTAACGCCAGCAACGATCGCCACTAATATATCTTAAACAAAAGAATTTATATATGGAACCTTAGTTCAAACGAGAAAATCAAAAGATGCTGGAACTATGCATGTACCTTAATTTCCTGCAAATTAATGCCTTAATTCCACATGCATTTGTACGTACGTACGTACATAGTTAATATCTGAATTAGATTGCCGACGACATTTCTTTGTGGCTGCTACTATTAGACAAAAGATTTTGTAATGTGGTTTACAAATAATAATGAGGAAGATAATTGCTAATAGGCTGAAAATTATTTCGCCCCAAGTTATTTCCCCTAATCAACCTACTTTTCTCCTCGGGCAACATATTACGGATAATATTCTTCTCGATTAAGAGGCTGTCCATTCCATTCCTAAAAGGAGGGGTCGGGTAAAATAGGTGTCATGCATGTCTTTTTAAACTTGATATGATTAAAACTTATGATATGATGGAATGAAAGTTTCTTGAAAACGTGATGCTTTGGTTGGGTTTTCATTCTAGCTGGGTTTCATTGATTGATCTCTCATGTCTATCTTTGGTATCTTATCATATACTCCTTAATGGTGTGCCTACATCATGTGTTTTTTCTTGTCGGGATATCCAACAAGGTGATATGTTATCTTCGTATTTGTTTGTTTTATGTGCTGATGAGCTATCCTATCTCATTCAAGAAGCTGAGAACCAACGGTTGATAAGGGATGTAAGAGTACGTCATGGTGTTCCAAAAATTACTCACTTTTTTTTTTTGCTGATGATAGTTTGTTGTTTGTAGAGCTAATATGGTAGAGATTCTGCACTACAACACTTAATCAATATTTTTGCAACTACATCTGGCCAGCAGGTAAATTTGTAGAAAATAGAGTTAAGAATTAGTAAAATTGTCGGGGATCGAGGAAGAGGTGACTGCTATTAGGGCACGTTAGAATCAACAGTCCATTCAACACCATACTAGGGTTATCATCCTTTTTTGGGCATTTTCGTTAAACTATTTTCCAAGATCTAAAATCAAGAGTATAAAATAAATTACAAAGATGGAAGGAAAAACTTCTATCACAAGCTGGTCAAGAAATTCTCATTAAGTCAGTAGTTCAAGCATTACCTACATAAACTATGAGTTATTTTCAACTACCAAAGTCTTTTTGCAGAAAATTAGAAAGTATGTTCGCTAGATTTTGGCGTGGGCCTAAGCATGAAGTTCATTAAGTTAGTTGGAATCAAATGTGTGAATCCAAATTGGATGGTGCGATCATGAGTTTTTGTAATTTAAAGATTTTCATATTGTCCTTGCTTGCTAAACAAGACTAGAGATTACTACATAATTATGATTCATTGTTGTTTAAGGTTTTTAAAGCTAAGTATTTTCTCAATATAACTTTTCTACAATCACAAGTCCTTTTTGTAATTTTTCCAATATGACTATGATTTGACCCAATTGTATGCTAAAACACATAAAAATCATGACGGTGTTTGGGCCAGTCCCGAAGCAGAGGCAAATTATGTAAGTTTAAGTTTTTTTAATTTCATTATCACATAATATTTTTGTTACTTATATTAATTTTAATGTTTTTGTTTTTGTAGGACAAGATGATATCTCTTAAGGAAACTGATGCGGATCCATCTGATGCACCATCTGTCAACGATGCTCAAATCATTTCTCAAGTTCTTGGATCACATTTTGGATATTTGAGGGATTTATGACGTTCGTAAAACCATCCTCCTCATCATCATCATCCTATTCTCGAGCCAAATCAAATGACGACAAGACTAAGGAATTGGAGGAAGCAGCACTTGAGATAGAATGATTGAAGTTCGAGAAAAAAGAGTTACTGACCCGATTAGATCAAACAGCGGATTTGGAGGCAAGATTAGAAAAGAGGATGCAGTTGAATAACCAAAAAATGTTTGAACAATTCCAATCAATGATGTCCCAAAACTCTATGCCACCACCATAGTCTTCAAATTTATCTTTTCTTTAATTGCATTTATATTATGAAGTTTGCACTACTTTGGACAACTGATGTTTGAATTACAATGTGTAATATTAGTATGTTATTTTTAATTAAATTGTGATATGCAAGATTAATACAGTTCGAACGGTAAATTACCATTAACACATTCGAACCAAAACAGACCCATTCGAATAAAAACTAACACATTCAAACGACAAACGAGATATACGGACGTTTGAAAATAAATTATTTATTTGAACAACATTTATGTGCAAAACCCCGTTCGAACGGATATAATTTCCAAAAATAAAATTTCTGTTCGAACAAACATAAGTTTTGTTCGAACACAAGTCGTTTGAAAAATTTATTAGTTCGAACGCATAAAATCTTTTTGAACACTTAGTTAATTCGAACATAATCAAATATGGATATTAGTTCAAATGAATATTTCATATTATTCGAATGGACATCTCTGTTCAGATGGATAAATATTTCATTCGAACAATATATTGAGACGAAATCGGGTCGTCTCAAAACAAATTATCCGTTCGAACGATTTTGACTAAATCCGCCCAATTTCATCTCTAAAAATGATTTTTTGAGAAGAAATTTGATTTTCATCCAAAAAATTTTTGAGACGTAATTTTTTCATCTCCAAATCTAATTTGGGAAGAAAATTGTGTTTTTTTAGACAAAATTTTTTATCTCAAAAAACACAATTTGTTGTAGTGATATTTTTATTTTTTTATTTTTTTTTCTTAATGGTTAAGGAAGCGAATATTATTGAATTTATATTTATATTTTATTTTTTTCTTAATGATTAAGGATGTTTAAAAAAAAAATAAACTCATTTACACTAGTGTGCATATTTGTGGGGTGCACCCTAGCATTATCCTTTGACAAAAGAATAATTCTATTTGAACACATTTACACCATCCACGTGTCCTAATTTGATTTGGAAGATAAATTTTAAAATTTAAATCTTACAAATCAAAGTATGACACGTAGATGGTATGTGGTGTAAAGGCTTTCAAATAACACTTCTATTTGACAAAAAATGCCTTACATATTTTTGATGAGATTGTTCATATGGAGGCTAGTCCCTTAAAAAAAAAAAAATGGAGGCTAGTCCCTCTTGTATTCATTTCTTGTTATAAATGGGTTATCAATAAGACATGTTTGATTTTAAAAAAAAAAACAATTTGATATGGTATATATTGTGTTAATTAAGTCCTATTAATCGTTTATGATCATTCAACCCATTTAAATTAAAACATTTTAGATCAATTCAACTCATTTATCATTACAACAAAAAAGAGATATTGAGACGATTTTTCTTTAGAATGAATTGAAAATCATTCTAAAAAATTAGATGTAGGGACAAAACATTTTGTACCTAATAAGATAACCGCTCGAACGAAATAACATAAACATTCGAACAGAAATTATATACGGTCAAACGATAATTTGGCGTGTTTAGTAAAAATCTTTAGCAAGACATTGACTTAACATTCAAACTCTAAGGTTAAATAATGTTCGAACATATATTATTTATGATAGAACAGTAAATTGGCGGGCTAAGTCAATACATTTTGGTGGGACATTGACTTACCATTTGAACATTTTCCTATACCGTTCGAATCGTAAGTTAATAACTGTTTGAATCTAAAATAAAGTGTTCACACGGTGGTTAGATGAATGCTCCTTTACATATTTTAAAATTATTTTTTATTATTTTATTTTTATTATTTTTTTAATTTTAATTTTAATTTATTCTTGTTAAACTAATTATCTTATTTTACTTATCATTTATAAACCACATAATATAAATCAATAATTAATCCAAAAAAGACAAAAAGGATTTAATTCATAATTGAATCAAATTTACAAAACATCCGATATTGTCGATACCAAAAATAAAGAAAAATATAAATAAAAGATAGAAACTACTATGATCTCAGCTCTCTGCACACATCCTCGACTGTAGCTAATTAGATCTCTTCCTGTGTCAGCCCAGAATTGAGCATAACTTGAGTCGCAGTAATGGCATAAATCTCTGTACGTAACTTAGAGATGCTAGCATTAATTTTTGTACATAATTCAAAGATACTAGCTTTAATCTTTGTACGCAACTCAGACATGGCAGTTCGGACCTCGATATGCATTGTATCGATCACTGCTGAAGTGTGTCTACCGATCTCTATATGAAGTATGTTAGCCATCTCCTACCGATCTCTATATGTAACTTAGAGATGTCAGCATACTTTGTCTTAGGAAAAGCACTGGCCGAATGGGCTTAAGGCCCAAAGGCCCGTTATGAAACAAAGGATCTAGAGATTTAGAACACACGAAAACAAAACAAAAAGAAACAGGCCATGCGAAAAGGAAACAAAGGGCTCAGGGATGGTGTGCGATACAGGGCTGAAACTCACCGAAGGAGAGAGACTGATTCGGTGATTCTAAACGGTCGGAAGTGGTCGACGACATGACTGGAAATGGCTGGCGACGTGGCTGGGTTCTTGAGCAAGGTGGTGTGACGCCATGAGAAAAGAGAGAGAGAGAGAGAGAGAGAGAGAGAGAGAGAGAGAGAGAGAGATTAAGATCTTGTTATGTCGAAACAAAAGAGAGAAAGAGAGAGAACTGGTGGACGACGGCGGTGGGCTTATCGGAAGGGAGTGGGCTCGATGGGGCAGCGCTGGTCGGCGGCTTCTGTGACCGAGGAGAGGGTGGTTTGCTACGGTGGTTGCTGATTGCTGGGATGGAAGCTGCAGTGGCTGCTAGACAGAGTAAAAGGCTTATGCACAAGTGAGTTTCCTCAAATTTTCGTGTGTTTAAAAATAGAGATTTTTTGTGAGATTTTATAGACGATGGGAAGGATATATGGTAGGATTTTCTAATGTGAATTGGTCTCCTATTAGGACTCGGATTTTCCAATTTAGGGATGAGAATGAGTATGAGGTTAGGATTACAAATTTGAAAGATAGGGATGAAGCTTACGGGTGAGGATAGGAAGAACAAAATTTAAATTCAACCAAAACTCTAAAATCTAGTAATAATTATTAGAAATAATGATAAAACAAAAACTCTAGTAATTTCAACAAAACTATAATAAAAATTATTAAAATAAATAAATATAAAATTTGCTAGAAGATTTACCAATATACTCTAAATCCATGACTAGTATGTTACAATATTGTATGAGGGTTTATAAATTGCCTAAAGACCTTCCTAGAGAGCTTAACAGGGTCATGCACAAATTTTGGTGGGGTCAGCAACAACAGGAGAATAAAGTTCACCGGGTTTCATGGCAACAAATGGGGAAAGCTAATGCTGTTGGAGGATTAGGATTTAGAGAATTGGAAAGTTTTAACTTGGCTTTATTGGTTAAATAAGAATGGAGGATCCTACAACATCCTAATTCTATGGCTTCATAGGTTTTGAAGAGAAAGTGTTTTCTTTCAACTGATTTCCTTCATGCTAAGATGGGCTCGAGGCCTTCTTTTATGTGGAGGAATATCTGTGCTGCTAGGCATTTAGTTGAGAGAGGATCTTTTTGGAAGTTTGGTAATGGAGCAGATACTTTAATCTAGAAGGATAGGTGGTTACCTACTCCTACCAGCTATAAGGTTCAGTCACCCGTAACCTGTCTACCATAATCTGCAAGGGTTGCAGATCTCATAGATGCTGAAGGCAAGCAATGGAAGAAGGAGTTGGTGGCTGCTATGTTTAAGGAAGATGAAGCTGTTGTTGCACACAAAATCCCTATCAGCGTAGTTGGCTCTAGAGATAGATTGATATGGCTGGGTACCAAAGATGGATCTTTTTCAGTAAGGAGTGCTTATCATCTGCAAAACACTGCAAAAGGAGAATGTTAACATGAATAAAGGTTAGACCTGTGCTGGGACATATCTGCAATTAGAGTGGACCTCATGCTGGAAGTTCAGGATTCCCAATGCTACAAACGTTTTTCTATGGAGAGCATGCCTCGAATCCTTGCCAACAAATTTAAATCTCTTCAAGAAAAAGGTTATTGACTCATGACCTTTATGCCACATCTGCCTAAGGGAAGAAGTAACAGTGTCTCATGCTTTGTGGAGTTGTGCTTCTGCCATGGATATGTGGAGTCAAGGGCCAAGAGTGATTAACAAAAGTTCTATCAAAACAGGTAGCTTCAGAAAGTTGGTTAAGAGGCTGATTTCAATATGTGACCAGGAAGATATGGGTCTTTTTGCAGTTACAGCCAGGAGTATATGATAAAGAAGAAATCAATTCATTTTTTAGGAATCTTTTGATCATCCTTCTGCTCTTACTAATAAGGCTAGGGAACTGCTTGCTTAGTTTCAAGATGTCCAGCTTGGTTCTAAAGCTACATCTAGTGTGTCAACATCACATAATATGAGTTGGGCTCCACCTCCTTTTGGTCAAGTCAAGATTAATTGGGATGCTGCCTTATCTGAGTCTAAGGGAAGAGCAGGGTATGGTATTGTTGCTAGGGACCATGAGGGTCGGGTTCTTGCTACTAAGAAGTTTTCAAGGCCTAGTTTATTTGATCATCTGCTGGCAGAATCACAGGAAGCCTTTTTTGCTACTAGTTTGGCACTTGAAATGGGGCTGAGATTAGTTATCTTGGAAGGTGATTCACGACAAGTTGTTCTTGGTCTTCAGCAGCAAAAGGATAGAGTTGATGGAGTTGGAATGATACTTAGTGATACCAAGGCTCAACTTTCAAATCTTGGTAATTGGAGAGTTGTTTTTTGTTAAAAGATGTGGCAATGAATTTGCTCATAATCTTGCTAAGAGTTCTTTAGAGTTAGAACCAAACCCTGTTGAGTTAATTATTCAACTAGACTGTATGCAGGTTTCTGCTAATTCTTTAAGTTAATGAAGTTCATATTTTCCATTCAAAAAAAAAATAGTAATATATTATAATACTTTACTAATATATATGAAAGTATATAATACTATATATCTAAGTTTATACTTTACTATACTATAATATATATGATATTTTATATATGATAGTATATATTACTATATATATATATATATGAGAGTATAGATTACTAATATATATGATACTATTTATTCCTTTATACTTTACTATACTATAACATATATGATACTTTACATTACTAAATTATAGTATAATATATATATCTATATTATAGTATACTATTACTTAATATATATAATGTAAAAAATAAATATAATTAAACATCTAGTAATGACCGTTCGAACGGTATGTACTTATCGTTCGAAGGTTATATTAGCGACTGAACGTTTGAAGAAAAACGTTAGAATAGTTTCTAGAGTTTTTAGTGCCTCTGAAATAGTGGCGGGAAAATATCCTGCCAATCAATGAGCAGTGGACTAACGTTCAAAAGGTACTTTAGTACCGTTCGAACGCTTTCACGAAAAATTTTAAAACAGGAAAACATGAGTGCTAAAATGTTTTCACGTTCGACCGCCAAATATTTATGTTCCAACAGTAAATGAAAGGTTTAAACGGTTCCAGCCCGCCGTCAGTCCTTCATTTTCTTTCTTCTCCTTCGCACAGTCTCCGTTTTCTATCCAAAATCCTCAATTTTCTTCACACAATTCTTCATTCTATGCACGTTACAAAGGGGGTTGCACACTTGTATTGATTAAATGTATGGTTTTTGTTAATCTACCTTGTACATTAACTAATTTCCAAACAAATTATTGATTTTATAGTTTATATATATATATATATATATATATTGTGTAGGTGTTTATTGGAGTGTTTGGAGTTGCTATTCGAAATTTATTGAAGGTATGTTCATCATGTTTTGTATATATAGTTGCTATTTGTTTGTGTTTATCTCCATTGTAAATTGATTTGAGATATTGTGAATTGTTTTTCGAGATTGTGTTTTATCTCTGTTTCGTGTCTGGAATCTCTGTTGCAACCATTCGAACCTTATAATTTTTCGTCTGAATATTTGTGATGATATTAATTCTTTATATTGTGTGTAGTATTAAATGGTTGCCCTATGTGCTGAAGCTGCTTCAGATCAAAATTTCTCAATAAGTGATGTTGAAATTTTTACACAAATTCTAGGTCAATGGTCAGGATATTTGAGGGGTTTGGGTCTCTATGTAAAGCCTTCTAGCTCTTCCTCAACGTCAAGTACCTCTATAGCGTTAAAGAATGCAAATTTCAAGATCAAAGAATTGACTGCAAGACAGTATAAGTTAGAGGCTCAATTGGCAAAACAATGAGACTTGGATATGAGCATAAAACAGTAAGAAAAACAACAAGAAGTGTTCAGGAGAGATATGCAACTTCAAATGTAAATGCTTATGCAACAGTTCAGTCCTCCAAGCAACTGATTTTCGTGTTTTGCATACATTTTGAGATTTAATTATAAAACTCTATATGTATTATAGTGTTAGTACTATTAGTACTATTTTATTTATTTAGTTCAAACTTATGACTAGTTTGATTTGTATTGAACAATTTGTAATATATTTTTTTAAATATTATCTAATAATGCCTATTTTGTTTTAAATTTTTTGTTAAAATAAATAATTAACCATTCAAACTTCCATGAAACGTTCGAACATGATATATCGCAAACAACCATTTGAACATCACAATATACTGTTCGATCAGATTTAACTGGCAAATCGTTTGATTATTTCATTATACGTTCGAATGGCTTACTCAATCCGAAAAATTGTAAAAATATAATTTATGCTCAATCATCAATTTATTTATTCGAACATTCCCTCTCATGTCTATTTAGTCGAACGGACTAGTATTAATCAACCACCCAAGTAGAATACGTTCGAACATACATATCTGTTCGAACGTTTTTTTGTTGGCATTCAAGCATCTTTTGAGGATGAAATTAAGATGTCACAGGAAAAAATGGTTGTTCTAATCAGTTTGAGCGGTCGAGCAAATTTTCTTCTCAAAATATATTTTTAGAGATAAAATTGTAATTTTTGTCTCAAAATACATTTTAAAAAAATGATATTAAGACGATCGTTTTATTTTATATTTTGTAGTGTATATTAAAATGAAAAAGGACATTATCTGTTGTAGTGTATATTAAAATAATCCAGATTGCCTTGATCAAGCATGTTCGAGAATCCAGCATTAATATTACCATGGTTTATTTACAAATTAGTTCTAAGGAATTAAGAAGAGACAAAATAACATATACGTCAAAAGTGATTAGAAAGAGAGAGATTAGTGATGCGATTGAAAGAGAGAGAGAAATTATTAGATAGAAGAAAAAATAAAAAAAGATATTAGAGACAAAGATAAAGTTGAATGACTTTTGACATTGATATCTTAGAAGTTAAGAGGGGTAAGGTTTTTTGCTTTTTTTAACGAGTGGCCTTGCTTGTTATATGCCCCCCCATTAATGCCGGGGCTCACATTTCAGTCATTTTTATCTTCTTAAACACGTTGGGGAAGGTGATGCTTTTTCCCTAGCTAACGTATAAGACTAATATTAGTTGTTAAAACGTCCCACTCAACCATGTCGTAAAGAGAAAGACATGCATCCGCAGTAGTACTACTGGGCCATTTTGCAGCTTGTACGTACCTGCTAAATTCATGGAATTGTTTTTGATTGAATTTCAAAAGAGACATAATCGAAGCATTAGCGTACGTTATTATAGAACGAGAAAGCAAAAGATCCTCATGATGTTAACTGATGATGGCTTCTTGTACATAATTGTCGTATACACTAATTATTTTTTATTCCTTTTATTTACTTACCTTATTTTATTTGCTGGCACAATGCTATAGGTGTAGTTAGTTAATTTGTTTGAATACTCTATCACCCCTTTGGCAGAATACGTTGTTAGAGGTTCTTTTCATAGTGGAATAGAATAATAACTTTTTCTCCATTAATTTGCTCTCAGTTTAATCATTTGCTCGACTGCAAGTTCTTGGTTTCACGTTATCTTACATGGTATGACAGTAAGAGAAATTTTACTTGTCTCTTCATCTCAACTTCAACTCAAGGTTTATTGTGACTCGGATTGGACTTCTTGCTCAGACTTTCGTTGATCTAACACAGATTATTGTATCTTCTTAGGCAACTCTCTTATTTTTTGAAAATCTAATAAACAAACGGTTATCTCGAGATCATCAACTGAAATCGAATATTGATCCATGGCTGCCACCTATTCAGAAATCACTTGGCTTCGATATCTTCTCAAACACCTTGGTTTTTCTCATCCACAAGCTGCCATTCTCTTTTGTGATAATCAGACAGCCCTTCACATTCACTACAAGAAAAATAAGTTTTTGTGGCGATTTAATTGTGACAAAAAAACTATTTGTGACTAAAATAGACTCATTTGAGTTGTAAATAGTCATTTCGCTGGAATTAACTGGTCACAAATAAGCAGTTTTCTTGTAGTGATTGTTGCAAACCCGGTATTTCATGAGAGAACCAAGCATATCGAACTTGATTGTCATTTGATAAGAGAAAAAATTCAAGAAGGAAGTGTCACTACTGCTCATGTCTCTTCTCAAACACAGTTGGCTGGTACATTCACCAAAGCTCTACCATTTTATCTCCTACAAGCACACTTATCAAAGATGGGAATAGTAAATTTATATTCTCCATCTTGTGGAAGGATGTTAATTGATACAGGCCAAGACTAAACTACTAGTCGTTTTTATTTCAATAGCTTCTTGTACATAATTGTCGTATACACTAGTTATTCTTTTATTCCTTTTATTTACTTACGTTACTTTATTTGCTGGCACAATACTATAGGTGTAGTTAGTTAGTTTGTTAGAATAATCTCTGTATATATCACTCATTAGGCAGAATACGTTGTTAGAGCACTCTCATTGGATTAGTTAAAAATTAAATCCAATGAAAATTTAGCTATTGAACTATAAAATGTATCACATTGGAATAGTTATATTCCAAATATTTAGAATATAGCTATAATAACTTTTAAAGTTATTTCCAAATTTGAAAGACACTGTTTATTCATCAAATCTATTTTATATCATTTGTTTCTCTATCTCGAGGTCTCCATCAATGTCTTTCTAGTTTCTATTTTTAATCCATAATTTAATTAGAATATAATTACTAATTAATATATAATATTATGAATAGTAAAATATGATAAAATAAAATAATTTCATAATTAAAAAAATTAAAATATTTTTTAAATTAATATATTAATTTGAGTTAATGATATATTAATTTAATAAGAATATGATTATTAATTAATATATAATAAGTAGAATAGTAAAATATGATAAAATTAAATAAATTAATAATTAAAAAATTAAATATTTTTGAAATTATTAGTTATTCATTACTATATAATAAATAAATGTATAATCTAATGTAGAGATTTGATGTGAATAATTAAAATTAAATTCATCTTATATTATTTTATTACTATATAATGAAAAAATAGCTATTCAAATATAGAGATTTATGTGAATGGAATAACTAAAAATTAAAATTCTCTTACATTCATAAAAATATATCCTTTAATTTTAACTAATATAATTAGAGGTTCTTTCCATAGTGGAATAGAATAATAACTTTGAGTCCTGCTACAGGCAGGCACAGCGTTGTGCCTGCGCGCGGACTCCACTGACGTGGCATTTTGCCACGTCAGCAATTAATTAATTAAAAAAAACGCAAAACAGGACAGAAGAAAGCGGGAGAATAGAAAGTAGAAACAAAAGGAAGAGTTCGAAGAGGTCAAGCGGGCGGCAGAACTGAAAATTTCTCATCTTCGAAGCCATAAATTTCGAACAGAACAAGTGGGAGATTTCGAATAGAACAAGCCGAGATTTCATTGTCAAAGTAAGAACCCTTTTTTTTTTCATCTTGCTTCGAATTTTTATTGTTATTGTTTTGCTGAGATTTCATCTTGTTTTGCTGAGATTTCATCTTGTTTTCTTGAGATTTCATCTTATTTTGCTATCTGTCGGTAGTTGAAGCAGTTTTGTAAAATGTGTATATTACAAGTTGCTGCGTTTAGTGTGATTTTGGGTCCATAAGAGAAGAAGGGTAGGCGTTTGTCGTTTGTCGTTTGAGGCAATTCCTGTAGCAGTTTTGGCCACATTGTTTGTATTCTCATGAATGATTAATGTTGAAAATTAATGACCTAAATAGGGATCTTTGATACTTGGAAGTGCAATTATGCATGCATTTTTTCCATAGTCCAGTTTGACATCATGTATGAATTTGAGGTGAGTAGAAATGAGTGGTGTGGATCAACTCATATCAAATATTCAGATTTATTTGACATATTCGATCAACTCATACCGTAATGCTAGTCGACCTTTTTTCTTTTTCATTTTTTTAATCATTTACAGGAACAAGGTATTGCAAGATTTGAGATTCATATTAAAGAAGAAAGCCACTGGGGCTATTGATACGCACTGTCTTGCTATTAAATATATCTCTTTTTTTAATCAAACTTGATAGTACTGATCTCCATAATTAATACAACATTCATAGTGATAGAACTTGTAAAACAGGAACTGAAAGTAAGACCCACTTGGTTTCATTGTTGAGGTAAATGGAGAAAGAAATAGAAGATGCATCCCGCATAACAACTCCTATCATCAATCCATCAACGCAGGTATTGTAAACATCTTTCAACAGTTGTCATGTGTTTATTTTATGTGTAGTCATTGTCCACTTGGGTTGATTAACATTATGTTGCTATATGTTAGGACATATCAAGACCACTACATCCAAATTACATGCCAAGTTACTACGGTCCAGTGCCTCATGCGTGGTTACCACCTTTTGTGCCTCTTCCAAGTGCCAGTCCAGATGCATGGAGCAACCAGGTAATCTTTGGATGGTAAAGTAGTTTATGGATTTTATGTTATGAACTTTTATATTTGGTCTAATTATTTATTTTTAATTATCTTTAGGAGAACTGCAGCAAGACCCATGGAGCTCTACTGTAGCTGCCACGTCAAGTGCCGCCATAACAATGACGGGACCTCCTCCAACTGCCTACCCATATCCATGGAGCAACTAGGTGATAATGTCTTGGAATATTTATTGCAGTCAGTGTGCTTTAATTTTCTGAACTTGAATATTTCGTCTAATTATTTATCTTTAATTTTTTTATGGAAAACTGCAGCAAAACCAATGGAACACTACCTCAGCTACCGCGTCAAGTACTGCTATCTTGAGTAGTTCCGCTCCCGCGTCAAGCACTGCTGCCTTGTATAGTTCCTCCATACCAATGATGGGACCTCCTCCAACTGCCTACCCATATCAATGGAGCAACCAGGTGATCATTTTTTAGAGTATTTATTGTAGTTAATGTTAGACTTGAATATTGGTCTAACTATTTATGTTTACATTTTTTTTTTCGAAAACTATAGCAACACCCATGGATCTCTACTTCCGCTCCCATGTCTAGCTCCGCAAGTAGTGTCAGCTCTAGTGTAGCTGTCAGTTCTAGTGTACAAACCAGCGCTAGTGTCGCTGCTAGCTCTTGTTCGGCTTTACCAACATTTATTCCTCCAACTTCTACCAACCCATATCCATGTGGCAGTGAGGTGATGTCTTAGATTCTCCACATGCACTGTCTTGTATATATATCCATAACATATTTTTACATATAATACTTTTTTCTTCTATTTTACAGGAAAATAAAGTGCAGCAAAGTAACTCTGTTGAAGAAATTAGTGAGGCCACATTAGACTCGATAGAGGTTGAAGCGCAATCTACTGCCTCTTTTGGTAATACGGTTGATACCAAAAAGGCTGGCACTGATGGGGATGATATCACTGAGGAGCCAAAGCCAGGGATGCACTTCGAGTCGGAGGATGAGTTAATGAATTACTATAAACAATACGGAAAGCAATATGGTTTTCCGATAATGACACAAAGGAGTAAAAGAGAGAAAGATGGGACTATGAAATATGTCACTGTGGGATGTGCTCGGGGTGGCAAGGCACGAAATAGGTCGTCAAACGGCTCCAAGCCTCGGCCAACAAGCAAGACAGACTGCAAGGTAAGGATGAATGCCATGTTAAAGGATGAGAAGCTGTGTGTTACATCTGTATTTAACACACACAATCATGGGCTCAGTCCAAGAAAAGCCAGGTTTTTCAGATGCAACAGAGAAGTTAACGAGTCTGTTAGGAGGGTGTTGGATACTAATGATGAGGCTGGCATACGGATGAATAAGAGTTTCCATGCTCTTGTGACTGAAGCGGGTGGGTATGAGAACGTACCATTTGGAGAAAAAGATTGTCGTAACTATATTGACAAGGCACGACACCTGCGTCTTGGTAAAGGTGGTGCTCAAGCGCTGTTTGAGTATTTTAGAAGGATGCAAAACAAGAATGATGGTTTTTTCAGCCTCATGGAATTAGATGATGATGATAGACTGAAAAGTGTGTTTTGGGCAGACGCCCGTAGTAGAGGGGCATACAACTACTTTGGAGATGTGGTAACATTCGATACCACATACTTGACAAATAGGTATGGAATGCCATTTGCACCTTTTGTGGGTGTAAACCATCATGGACAGTCAATCCTTTTCGGTGCAGGCCTTATTTCAAGTGAGGATACAGAATCGTTTATTTGGTTATTTAAAACTTGGCTTGATTGCATGGATGGAAAAGCGCCGAATGTTATTATTACAAATCAAGATCGCGCAATGAAAAATGCGATCGCCATTGTCTTCCCGCACACGCGGCATAGATATTGCTTGTGGCATATATTGCGAAAGGTCCCTGAGAAACTTGGTTCACATGGTCAATACAAATGTGGTCTGAAAAGTAAGTTGCTATCTTGTGTATATGACTCCCTTACAATTGAGGAGTTTGAGAATTCTTGGAAAAGCCTCAATGATACTTTCAACTTGCATGAAAATGCATGGTTGCAAAGCTTATATGCAGAAAAAGAGTTTTGGGTGTCGGTATATTTAAAGAACTCGTTCTGGGCTGGAATGAGTACAACTCAACGCAGTGAGAGCATGAATGCTTTCTTCAATGGCTACGTGCATGCCAGAACAAACCTTAAAGAGTTTGTTGATCAGTTCGACAATGCTCTCAAGAAAAAAGTTGAGAACGAAAACCAAGCTGACTTCAATTCATTTAACTTCACCATTCCTTGCATATCACACTTGGCTCTTGAGAAGAAGTTTCAAGATGTCTACACAAATGCAAAATTTAAGGAAGTTCAACAAGAGATAATGGGAATGATATATTGTCATTGTCGTTTCGAGAAAATGGAGGGAGTAATCGCAATTTACTCGGTCGATGATCAAGTAAAGGCTGAAGATTTCATCAAGGAGGTTACGTATACTCTTTACTTTAATGAGGCCGAGTGTGAGGCGAAGTGTGTTTGTGGGTTGTTTGAGATGCGAGGGGTAATATGTAGACATATTCTTGCAATCTTTTCAGCTAAGAAAGTCCGTGAGTTGCCAGAGAAGTACATATTAGACCGGTGGCGGAAAGACATAAAACGGACTTATACTATTATTCCGACCAATTATGACGCTGTTGATCAGAGACCTGAAACTGTTAGGTATAAACGTATTTTGAGAACTTTCAATGAGGTAATAACAAATGCAGTTTCGTGCGATGGGCATACTGAGGAAATTATTTCAAACTTGTATGCGATGAATGAGGTTTGGCGCACATCGTAGCCCTCCAACACGGATTCCAATGTTGGAGGAAGTACCGTGGATGCATTCACAGAAGGAAGTTCCAAGAAGGTGCTAAGTCCCCATGTTGTCAGAGGCAAGGGAAGACCCCCGTGTAAGAGGAGGATGTCCAAGATGAAGGAAAGAGTGAAGAAAATTAAAACTAAGACTGCAAATAAGAGAAAAGATAAAGGAAAAAGTTGCACTGTGGTAGGAGCATATTTATTGTCATTATTACATATTTATTGTCATTATTACCTAATGTTACTTCTACTTACTTCTGAACTCTAATTATTTTTTATGTTGTCAGAGGCATAGATTGGACACCGAACCATTGGAAAGCACTGAAAACCAACTCGGCCTATCGGAAATGAGGATGGAAGAAAATGTACAAACTCCCATAATGGTCAATGAAGAAAGTGGACAACATCCAGTGATGGGGACACAAGAAAGTGTACACTTTCTTCTTGAGGTCATTTTTTTGTATAGTTAGTGGTTTTTATTATGTGGGTCTTACTTTGTCTGCTATTATGTTCACAGATACAACTAGGAATGGATGGAACGCAGCCAGAGACGAAATTTGGAACGCAACCCAGCAGTTTCTAGTAGCAAGATTTTAGAGATCTATTATGTTTACTTGGCTTGAGTGTTGATGGAATTTGGGTTGTTTGTGAGTTTGTTGGCATGTGTGTGTTAGGGGTGATTTTGATGGAATTTGGGTGTTGGTGTTGGTATATTGGAGTATGTTATGTATTAGTGGTGAAAGTGTACGTTTTGTATATGTGGCGTAGTATTTGAGGTCACGCTTTGCACATTTTGTATCCAAGTACGCTATATATGTAAATTTGAGTTTCTATCCAAGTACTCAATTTATGTGGTTTTGATTGAATGTGAATGTTTGATTGGTTATGAGTTGAGATTATACTGTGTTTGATATTGCCTCTTATGTCCACATGGAAAAAAGTAACTCAATAAACCTGTAGTTTAGTCCTGTCAAATATTTTCACGCATATGTCTAATTTTTTAAACCACTCCTGACATGTTCAGACAAAATAAAGTCTTAGGAATGAAGATTTTATACAAATCAGAATAACGTCTCAAATACATAATTTGAAAGTCTCGACTTACAAACGATAAGTTTCTATAAAATACAAATACAAACTCGTCAACGCAGTGACAGTATCAAATATAAGTAAATAACTATGGCTATTAGCCAAAGTACAAGAAATAGTTTGCGTGCATGTAGCATGTCGGCTTCTTGACTGCGAAACTGGGCGTGATCATTATGGAGTGCCAACTCCCTCTTGTCGAACTCTGCTTCTCTTTTTTTAAGTTCTTCACCTTGCCTTAATACTTCTGCTTCTCTCTTTTTAAGTTCTTAATCTTGCCTTAATACTTCTGCTTCTCTCTTTTTAAGTTCTTCCTCTTTCTTTAATACTTCTGCTTCTCTCTTTACAAGGGCTTGCTCTTTGTATTCACTACTATCAGACCACTTGAAAAAGTTGCACTGTGGTAACCCCTGATTATAAATAAATAGTCAAGGCAACTTGAGGTCAAAATTTTTGTCATTATTACAGTAATATGAAAACATAAACTTGCAACTACTATTAATTGCGTCTACCTCTTTGTTGTAGAGTGGACACCCAAAGAAAGGTCGCCCCGGATTTCTTCGAGTATTTGATATTCTAAGTACTGCTTGATTCCCACAGCTACACATTGGGACGTTACTCGATGTACGATTAAGCAACGATGTTGAATCAACTGATGACGACATTCTAAATCTGAAAGAGATGTGAAATATGTCACTGTGAGACTTCATATGTGTTTTACATGAAAATATACTATTATGTAGCACTATACTGATATGAATCAGTTTTTGGATTTTGAACATGTTCTCTTAACCCATATGATAACATTAACACCACATCAACTTAACTAGGCCTTGGAGACTTAGCCCCATGTTTAACTAAGAGCAATTTCTAGTGCTATCTTTAAAAAAAAAAAAAAAATCAGACAGACAGACAAGAATCTTTCACACCTCAAATGCCAAAATGAATTGCCAAGCCTTCATACCTGAAGATACAGAAATGACGTTTTCCAGGAAAGCAAGAAGAGGAAAGTACTGGAGCTGTCAACAAGCAGCTCAGAAAGCCTTCCTTCTGCAGCTTGTAGAAATCAGTCCTAAAGATAATTATAGTTCTATATTGTACTGATGATGATCTCTGCCATGTCCTTCTCGTTCTTTTTTGGTATTATTAATATTGCAGAACCAGGCTCTTAATTAATTGCATGTGTACACGTGCTTTTAGGGCATCATTCTGCATGGATTTGTTTCATGCATGCAGCTGACCCAGTTTTTGACACTTTCCACATGGAAAACCCTCAATAATTTACTTGACTGAAACACTTAAAACATACACAACCAACCAGCACAGAGATTGAGAAATTAGAACACTAAAATCTCAGAAGAAACATTTGTTTTTAAAAAAGAATGTGAGTTTCTTTCTAAATCGAGTTGAGTTGCAAAAAAGATAACTATGGCAGAGTTGAGTTTATAACACATAAATCGATGTTTGCAGAGCATAGGGAAATGGAAGAAAAAGAGCAGTAAGGATGAAGAGGAAAAACAAGAGGAAGTCATTCATGTTAGTCACAGTTTAGCATATCACACTTGGCTCATGTTAGTCACAGTTTAGCAGAAAGGGTATATTTGTATGTTATTGATCGAATGTATTTGCAAAATCCATGAGAAGTTGAAATGCAATACCATTTATTTGGATCAGGTGAGAAGGCAAAACATGTACACACATTCTGCATACTGGCTTTGGGCTGCAGGTTTGTGTTTTTCCAAGTTTCCCTTTTTTATGTGCCTAAAACATGTCCCTGCTTATGCCATGCCGAGCATGACACTAAGTTGTTAAACACAGGATTTTATCTCCTAGCTAAAGTGGAAGAAGCAGCGGATAAAGTGATTTACGAATGGACTCATCATATTGTCAGTGGGCACACGCTCAAGCATTTGTGTGCTGCTATGGTTCCTGTGTTCTTGACACTTATGTTTGCAAAGAGGAGTGCTGAAACCTTTTAAGTCTCTTCTTACAATTCTACAGCGTACTATTAGAAACATCTTGTGCTTCATAATGTAAATTTATAGAAGTCCTTGCTAAAGAAGCAATTTGATGATATTCATCAAATAATGGTCTGAATTTATCAACTATATAAAATGGCCTCATCAAAATCTTCATTCTTATCAAATAATGGTCCTTGCTTCAATAACATCAAAATCTTCATTCTTATAATTATATAAAATGGGCTCAATTTATCAACTATTTAAACTTGAAATTAGTATACAAAAAAAATAATCATACATATGACCATAAAAAATAATCATGAAATTAGTATAAGAAATAATTATCATCAAGTTAAATAGGATTAGGGTGGACCTAGAGAGAGAGAGAGAGAGAGAGAGAGAGTGTGTGTACTCTTGAATATTGGACGAAACATTCATCATCAACTAGATGATCAGTTAGAGCTCGAGGGACGACCATATCATGGTGATTATATTCTTTCTATTCTGTATAAGCAACTACATATATATAAATATATATATATATATATATATATATTGTATTATTTATCAACAACATGAGTAGTTGCATCCACCTTTGTACAAAATGGAAAAGATAGTACTCCACTCTTGCAAGCTAGATTCTTGTCACCCCAATGGAAATTGCTATCATGTATGAAGGGAATCTCCCACAAGACTTTAAGGTGTTTGGAAGTAATTGGCCTCATCTTTAGACCTAATTTAGCTATTTGCTTAATTAATTTGTATAATTTGTATGTCTTGATCATGTACACCACAAAATAAAATAAGAACAAAATCTATAAATCTATTTAAAAATAAAGTTGAAAATCTGAACCAGAAAAAGAAGAAGAAATAAGAATATAGTTTCAAATTTCTTCATCATCTGATTTCGAAACATGATGAGCAAATCAATCTCTCAGCGTACGTACATCCACATGATCATGATATAATACTCATAAATAAGATCATGAACATCATAAGCATGCATACAAGAACAACTAATTATATCAATTAGTATAAGAAAATTAGTATAAGAAAAAATAATCAACTATTTAAACAACGCCCAAACTGCTGGGTAGCAGGACTCTAAGCACCACGAAATCATAAGGAGAAACGAAAGTAACCTCGAATGGCGCCGCTTGGTGGATAGCTGGAGCGCAAATCTTCCTCGGCGTCGCACAGGTGTGTTAGGGTTAGGTTTAGATTTGGGAGCGAGATCGGAAAAAGGGAGCGATTCCTGAAAGGGGAAACGAAGAATAAGAAAGGGGAAGAAAAGTGAGTAGAAACGAAGAGGAGATTCAATGAGTATGGGAAACGAAAGGAAGAGGGATTCGAAATCGTGCCTGGGAGAGCAGAGAGTTTCGTGGGAGGGAGGGAGGGAGACGGATCGAAGAAGAAAACCAAAACGCCGCGTTTTGGTTCACGCAGGCAGCCATAAGAGTGGAAATAAAACGTACCATTTTATTTACTCAAAACTGTGCGTTTTGTTTCCACGCAGGATGTCGTCCGCGGGGAGGCCTAACTCGTGCCTGCGTTTAGACATTTCCAATAACTTTTCCTCCTCTCAGTTTTATTCCTTTGTTCTTGGTTTCATGTTATCTTACACATAATGCAGGTGATTCGTTCCTGGGAATAAATTATTGGCCATTCCTGTCAATGAAAACAGTATATATTCACATGCGCTTGCAGGCAAAGCACATCATCATCCATGCATCATGTCAACGTACGGAAGTGACATGAAATTGCAGGCAAAGCACATGATATTTTAGTTCAACGTACAGAAGTGACACCACATGTCTGCGATCATGTGCAGAAAAATGCATAATACTTTATTTCGGTGCTATTCAGCCGTCGGTATACTTTAGCGGTCAAGCATGGGCAGTATAGTATATTTTCTCCTTTGGAAAATGATAGAGCCACGCTGGAGTCACCACTGGCTCTATCATAGCGTAGGCATCTGATATCTGTGGATCAGCTCCTGTTGTTGTAGCATTATCAATTAATTCCTTGACATCTCCGTTTAACCATTCCGCTGCAGTACAATAAGAAGGAATTAGATCAGTTAGTTAGATGCTAAACTTGAAAGGTTTGATGAGAAACTAAATGCTGAAGAGGTTGAGTTAGTAGCTTATATAATGAGAAGAATATGGATAAGAAGAAACTCCATAATTTTTTAAAACAGGTTAAGCATTCGACAATGGTGCTTTTGAATGCAAAGCAATGTCTGGATCGAGGACTTTACTCTAGCACAAAGTTATCAATAGGAAAGTATGTTATTAAGACAGTAGAGAGATCACCCTCAAACAAGTAGAAAAAACCAATGTGTTTATACTGTAAGGCCAACTGGGATGCTGTTGTGGATAATCAATAAAAGAATGTGGGGTTTGGAATATTATTTTTTAATATTATTATTATTTTGAGACTTGAAAAAATTGAATTATTTATTATATTTTATGTAAAAATTTAAAAAAATTATAATGATATGATCAAATGATATGAAATAGTTTATGTATTCAAACGAGCCCTAAAGTAGTGGTAAATATTAGGTTCCTAATTGTTGGAGAAATTAAAGTAGGATGGTCCTTCAAAGGATGTAGGACAAAATCGTGCCTTGGGAGGGATTTCTGAAGTCTATCTTCTAGAAAGAGAGAGAGGTATTCTCTCCATCTTATAGTACTCCTTGACTCTTGATGATCATAAGAAGCATGCCAAGACGTATAAACTCAACCATAAGTGGAGAAGTTTGACTTTAAAATTGGATATCAAATATTATATGACTTTAAAATTTATGGGCAAATCTTAAAAGTATAAATGCAAGCTGTAGTTCTTCAAATCAAACTTGAATTCTCTTTTGACTTTTGACGTTTATGGCTGTTCCTAGCATCTGAGTTGCTTCCTGGCAAGTATACAGCTGGAACTTTGTGGATAATTCTGGAATCAAGGTTTAATTTTCATGCAACACTTTCATCCAAACTGGTAAGAATAAGTTTAACATGTTTGGGAAACATGGTTTCATTTCTCTTGCTCTAAAAATCGGATGTTCCAATTTTCTGTATGTCTTTAAATTCTCAAATCTATTTCGTCGATAAGGGTCGGTCAAAGTGAATAAACTAAATTTCATTTGATTCTGAGTTACTTGAGAGACAGATATATATTGAAGGAGGTATTGTATCCTTCATTCGAATATATAATGTGGAAGAACGAGTTTGTTGGTTTTAATGGCAAACCATATTTTGTATTACTTGAACAGACATGTTAGATTTGGAATTTCTGATCGAGTGATTTAGATGACTGACATTGTGATTGATAATGAATTGTTTCTCATTTTTTTTTTTAATTTCACTATAAATTGTTCAACATAATCCGTGCTCATGGTGTACATGTTAAAATTGTATTGCTAATAGTACTGTTACACTTTTTAATACACTTGTTTATTTATTTATTTGTTCGATCACTTTGTCCATTTTGTTTAATTGCTGGTTAAAAAAATATTTTTTTTATTTAATAATTAAGGAAGTAATTTTAAATATATTAATATATTTTTTTATTTTTTAAAAATATTTAAATGTATTAAAAAAATAAAAAAAATAAATACTAGAGGCAGCGATAAAGGTGGGGCGGCATATATAGTAGCCCCACCCCAATAATAATTCGCATCCGATTTAAGACAATTGAAGTCAAATCACACCTTTGATTGGAATCAAATTATTTTACACGCAAATTTAAATCTCCACATGATATGCAAATCATGTCCCATGCACTCAATCCATGAATTGATTCCATATATGGAGAAATCAGGTCTCATTCTTGAAGCACACATTATTCTTGAAAAACTAAGAACAAATAGGCAAATTGTCTGGGAGTATTGGGAGGACGCTTGTATCGTTTGTGGGTCCATTCTTTACAATGATAACAGTGGCCATACCCCAAGAAGCATGTCGTTCCAAATGACAGTGCATAAACCAAACCCCTGATCATCAAAATCATCAACATATTATATGTCAAAATTAATGTTTGTATATATAATTATATTGGTATTTAAAAAGGGTCAAGAAAATAATTAATTGTATCGATCGTCGAAATAAATATAAAAAGTGAGAGATCTAGAGCGAGAGAGGTCGTACGTACCAGGATTATTGGCAATGAATCTAATTGTTGCCCACCCATTCTTAGGAACACCAATGGTGTTAACTTCCGGTGGATCCTCCAAATTATATGTTTCAGGAGAAGTGGTCTCATTGAAATTGCCATAGCCCGTCCCTACCAAATAGAAACTAAAACCATGCAGATGCATCGGATGATTCTCTGGAGTCTGAACATTAGTCCCTTGGAACACTATTTCCACAGCCGCCCCATAATCTATCGTCGTAACATTTGTCCCTTGGCTTGGATATAATGTGTTGTTTCCCACATCTCCCGTGAAGTTAAAAACGTAGAGTGGCTTATTGGGGAAATCTTTGGTGAACACGTTCGACAAGTTTCTGCATGGATAAACTTATGTTTTAAATGTTGGGTCATTCTATTTGAGTAATGCTATTATATATAGATATTTACAAGTTTTACTCTATAAGCTTTTATAAACCGGTGCCTAACATGCATGCCAAAAGTTCAAATTAAAATCCTGAAAACTCTATTTAATTAGTATGTGGTTGATGTTGTACCATATCACAAAAATCTCAAGTTAATGTATCAGATTTTCTTATTCCAAACAAAAATAATATATATATATATATATATATATAAAATATATACACACACATACACATATAAATAAAATAAAATATAAAAAGACAGGGCGGCAATGTTACTTGTAATACGCTTGCAGGATGTCAATCGTTGGAGTCAGGAAACTGATGTTGTTTAAGCTTGCAGACAGCCTATTCCCATTTGGACCCCCACACGATTCATTAGGGCAAAATATCTCGTTTACAGAAACTGTAATGAAAATTTGCGTGTCGATTTCTGTAGGGACATTGATGGGGTGCTCACTACTTGCCAAGGCCCTTATGCGAGTTGTGAAGTTTTCTGCAGCATCCCTGTCAGTGGCATTAGGAAGGGAAGGATATGGAGGAGAGGATGGAGGAGTATAATTTCCCGCATATTGCATAATCGCCGAAGTGTTGGAACTATCGAATGGAACATTAGCGTCAACGAAAGGTGTTGCAGCTATGTAATAGTAGCTGGGATCTTGGTCTGCTGTGAACAAGATGTCCATTGTTTGCCCTGGGGTCATCATGACGTAATCGGTGGTTATGGGCTTTATGTATGCGGCATCTTGGGCAACAACAGTGAGGTTGTGTTTTGCTATTCCAAAGAACATTTCTTCATTCATCCCAGCATGAACAACACGAAGAAGATATGTCTTTCCGTATTCGACTGGGAAACGATATGTTGTTTCTGTGCAACATGAAATATGATATATATTAGATGCTAAATTAATAATTGAAATATTCTAAAAGTTCGACTTTGCCAATAAATAAAAAGCACGCTGACATGCAATTTTTCACAGTACTTTTGGCTCTTAAAATTCGTACCATTAGAGCAATTATTTGGAAATCCTGGCTGACCATTGATAGCGTAGGCATCTGATATCTGTGGATCAGCTCCTGTTGTTGTAGCATTATCAATTAATTCCTTGACATCTCCATTGTACCATTCCGCTGCAGTGTAATAAGAAGGAATTAGATCAGTTAGTAATTAGATGCTAAACTTGAAATTTTTGCAATGGGATATTGATCATATGGGGAAAACACAGATAATTTGAGATGATTTGAGATGAGCTGAGATGAGTTGAGATAGATTGTGAATAGTAATGAGATGAGTTGTGAATAGTAGTGAGATTTGTGAGTTAAAGTTACTGAATAGTAATGAATAGTAGTGAGATGACTTGAGATGACTTGCGAATCCAAATGTCTCCAAATGTTCGACCTCGTTTGGTTACGCAAATGAGATGAAAAGATGTGAGATAAAAGTTAAAAATTGTATAAATATTATTAGAATATAATTTTTTTAATATTATTTTTATTTTAAAATTTGAAAAAATGAAATTATTTATTAAATTTTATGTGGAAATTTAAAAAAATTGTAATGATCTATCAAAATATTAAACCATACGTCATTAACTACTAATTAATTAACTTGTATATACGTACCAAGTATAAGCACTTGTTCTGCATAGGGTTTGGCAAATGGATAAGAGAGTCCTTCCTCAGGTAGGATGACAATGGCACCGTGGATGGTGGCCCGGGACCAATCGCTGTGGGCATGCCACCAAAGAGTTCCTTCTTCGTCTGAAAATATAACTTCATATGTGAAGTTTTTTCCTGGTTGAATAGGGCACTGTGTGATATTCTCAGGACCATCTGACCATGGATTCCTTGGCTGCTTCACTCCATGCCTATATATAAAACGACAAAGTATCAGTATCCTACAAAGAATTGATCTGGTCTGTAATTATTGAAGTTTCCAAATTAAGGAGAAGCAAAGTCAAAATAAAAAAAAGTAATAACTATGGCAAGACATCATCGGCCTGCATGGCCCATGTATGCGTACGTTGAATTAATGGTTCATGCCATTAATTGAACACCATTTAAGCCGAAGTTTCTCACCTGCTAAATTAATTTGTTTTCAATCAACAAATTAAAGGTATAAATTAATTAAGGCGCGTAGTTGCTCCAAGCTTTCCCATCATTATTGCATGATTAATTTGAACTTTATTTTTATTTTTTTTTCTATGAATATATATATATATATAGATATATAACAAATCCTAATTACTCCCTAAAACGATATATATATATATATATATATATATATATCAAATCCTAATTTATAAATTTTAAAAATCTTAAATTTGGAATCTTTGTTTATGACTCATGATCCAGGGTCTAGATTATGCCACAACACCTACTAATTTCCATCTATTTTATAAATAGCTAGAACTTAGAATTACATGAGAGTGAAAAAAGAATACTTTTCCATTTCTTTCCTCCAAACTTAATTAGTACCTTCGGAGTTTGGTTCGAATGGAGTATTAGTCTCCCCTCCGCATTAATGGAGTTATTGGGATTTGGTATACCCTATCCTACTTAGTCGGGATATGGGATTTTGTAATCTCTGTCGTGAATAGAGGTGGTATTTTTTCTAAATATCTATGTCTTTAGAGATTTACTGTCTGGACTAGACCATGTCAATCACGAAAGTGTACTGGAAAGATATTAACGATTGTAATTAATTTATTTTTCAAATCAACTTTATAAGTCCTCTATTAATGAAAATTAACACCCATTTACTCAGAAAGAAAGGGAAAAAAAAAAAAAAACTTGACTAGTGATCTACAGCTAGCGAGCCAGCTGGAGAAACTTTTTTGGGAAAAAACAAATAGTTTTGTATTTTCTCGTCCTGCCCCCGTGGGGCCGTGAGAGAGGGAGAGACATAGAGAGAGATTACCAGTGAATCGTGACCCCATAATTTCCGTCGTTGTGAACATTTACGAATGCCGTATCGCCTTTGCGAACATGAATGGTCGGGCCAGGCCATTGGCCATTTACAGTGAACATGCTCTTTGTCGTACACAGCCTTGTAAAATTCGTCTCCGTCAGCTGCATGCAACCACAAAACACACACAAATAATTACAAGCAGTTTCTTCATCAAGCTCTCTGCCATATGAACATTTCTGGAAGAGAATACTCTACTAAAGTTGTGAAAAAAGAGACAACTTAATGTACCTAGCTACATGCATACATATTTTTCTCGAAATTTAGTGAGTTTTGATGAACTGATGCATTTTCTATAGTAATTCATGAGTTAAAGCTAGCCGTGACAATAAGGTCGTGATCAATCGACGCCTGAAATAAAAGCATGAGATTAATATAGCAGAAACTTACAGTAAAGTTGTAGTGGTGGACGTTTTTGGCCGTACAAACCAGCAGCCCATCCAAAAACAAAAACCCTAAAAACCCAAAGAGCAAGCCTATCCTGTTTAGTTTCATATCTGCAACTGATCCCCTCACCAGACACTAGGAAATACACTCTGTATTCACTCGATCTCTTAAATTCTTCTGTGACTAGTTTCATATGGCATTTACGATCTATTTATATAGAAAACTACGTACAAAAGTCATAGTTCATAGAAGACTACACTCTGTACCCGTGATTAGTGTAGTCTAATTCTTTCCATTTATTCTCTTGATTCCTTTCATTTATTTGTAATCAATCCGTATATGTCATTTCCATACATAGATGTGTAATACAATTATATAATGTAATAGACTCACCAACGCAAGGTGTGGTGATTTTTCAAATATTCTCAATTGCATGTGCCAAATACATGTGAAAAACTAATTAAAGGTGCGTTGTCCATATATATGACTTGTTCATGCACTGGCAGCCAGGGCGGCTCAATGCACACGGTGGTCTAAGGCCAGAATTTAAGACGAGATTATTTTTATAAATTTTTAATATAATAATTCAATCAATTCTCCAATTAAATATAATACAAATCAATAAACATTTCGATTGTACAATATATTATTTTTTTCTTTGTGTAAGTTTTAAGATCAAATTTTTTTTTTTAATTAAAGGCATGTGACTGGATTGTCGTAACATTCAGCCTCCAAAATAGAGATCTGAAATTCAAAACCACCTCCCCAAATCGAAAAAAAAAATCATAAAACTTTTCTTTTTTAGATCATGATTAATATTATTTAAAGTTGAGATTATAATCTAAATTTTATATTCTATTCTCAATTATTGTATATCTCAAATAACTACATTTTTATGTTATAAGATGTTTATTAAAAATATTAATTATTAATTTATTTACAACTCATAACAAAATGTTAAAAGAATATATGAGATGTGTTGGTTACAATACTAACTTTTTTTAATATCTATTTTCTATCAATTTTATTTTTTAAAAAAATATAAATAATTTATGTCAATTTTTTTGAATAAACAACGTTAGCCATTAAGGGCTTAATTAAGGACTGGGGCCTTAGGCAAGCGCCTTAGTCGCCTTGCCTTTGAGCCGCCCCTGAGTGGCAGCTAATTCCTTCCTCCACCGCTGACTCATCTCATGTAATTTGGAAATAAAAGAGTTCTTCAAAACTTTAATTATCAATCCAAACACTTTTTACACTAACAAATCTCAATCATGAATCAAAATATCTTATCTTAATTTTCGTAATAAACGAAAACCAAAGCAACGTCCTTCACGTATAATATTAGAAAAAAGATTCTCACAATTTCTCAAACTTCCTTAACGGTAGCTTTAAAGGACATGTAACGATGAAATGTTCAATATCATCCTCCTTTTTTAATCTTTATTAAGACATACCAGAATTATAATTAAGACTAATCAATGCCGGCCCTGCTGGTTAATAACGCTGTGTGTGTATAATATTAATATATATATATATATATATATATATATATATATATATATATGGCGGCGTGTTAGTTATGCACAAGATTTGAAGTCCAAAAAGTGCTATCTTTTCATTTTTTTTAATCAATGCAACAACAGTAAGCTTTCTTTAATTATGTTTATCTCAAAGGGTGTGATCAGTAGGATCTTAATTAATAAATCGCTTTGTTTGGTAAGAAGCTCATGATCATTAATTGTTTAGTTTATGAAAATGAAATTAGCTGGTAATTAATTAGTGGTGTTAGCTAGCTAGAAGAAAGCATGATTAGGAACATTTAATTTAGGGAAAAGAGTTTTTTGAATCCTACAAATTCGTTTGTTTTCACAGACGAAATAAGATGAAATGAGATGAGATTAAAGTTAAAAATTAAATAAAATATTGTTAGAATATATTTTTTTAATATTATTTTTTTTTTAGATTTAAAAAAATTGAATTGTTATTTTATTTTATATGAGAATTTAAAAAAATTATAATGATAAGATGAGTTGCAAAAATAAACGAGATAGTATTCTTTAAAATTAGATTCAATGTGCTAATTAATTAATATGGTAAACACTAATAAATATATCATCATCATCATGTATTACCATTATTAATTTTGAAAACAGTAGTTAAAATCTTAATTAGAAACCACCGACAAAATCGCTATTAACGAGAAACAAATCGGGACACTTCATTCAAAACAAAACTCATGTGAAGTCAACTTGATTAGGTAGGGAATATATATATATATATATATATATATATATATATATCATTATTAGATTCTATATATTATGTTTTAATAAAGAAAGTTTTATAAAAATTAGTTTTTTTACCCCAAACATTATTGTTATTAACTTAACGTCTTAGTTCCACCCCGGACCAGCTCATTGATCAGATCTATTACAGGCTTACAGTGATAATCCAAATTAATTAATTACCTTTGGGTTGGCGGCCTTTTAACAGGACCTCATGAGACACTCGGTCGATTCCCATGTTGTAACGCCCCGTCCCTGAGAGTCTAGAGAGTTAATTCATGTCACTTAAAAATTATTTTCCTTCCACATAGTACATATTCTAATTTTTCTCTATCGCACAAAATACTCATATATTTATATCAATTAATCCAGAATAACTATTCTAAGACAATACAAAGTCTTAATATAAACATCAATCTCTCAACAAATCACATCATCAGAGCACAACAAGCTTACTGAATGAAAATCCTCAATACCCATATAAACCTTCTATGCTTAAACCATCACTCTTGACTCTTCTCACCCATGCTCCATATCCTTGATCCTCAACTGAAACATTCAAATCATCTGAAAAATATTGTGGAGATAAGGGGTGAGTTATCAACAACTCAGTAAGCAGAGAACATATACTAGTATGTAAACATGAGCCTTTTTAGAAAGTTCAGTATGCAGAAACAAAAACATTATATTTTTATATGCAGATCTCAGAAAAACGTATTATCAGAAAATCAGAGTGACTTTTCAATCTTTTCATACTCAAAATCAACAATTCATATTTAAGGATCCATTTCATATTCAAAAACGCTTTGGCATAACATAACTGAACATCTTCATCTTATCATATCATATCATATCATATACCATGATTAACCCCCGTGGTAGGGTTGTGCTATCCCCGGTGGCCAAACTAGACAGTATCATGTGGTGAACTTTCCATTTTTCAATCTCGGAGCACCGAGTGTGCACACAGGAAAGAACACGTAAAAAGACCACTTTGTTTCCAAAGTGGGTGCACTCATATCATATCATATCATGGTGGTACCAACCATATCACGTGAACCAGCATCATCATATCAGAACCATATTCAGAATCAGAATTAAACAGATAAGTATGCCAAAGGTTTTCATATCCATATTATATCAAAACACGTGCTTAACATATTCACATCATTTCCATTTGATCAAAAACATATCCAAATCATTTCATATCACATGTATAAAAAAAAATCTCAATGATATCATATTCTCTCTTTTACATATTTCAGAAGTATGTCAAATATTGCTCATGTCTACACAGTGTATGTCAGAAAATATTCTTTTTTTCGTACAGATTTCATGAGTGATGCAAATAAACGACCGAGGTTGATTTTTCTCAAGTTTTCATTTCATTACAAAATATGCAGAGTTTTTGGATAATCAACCTCAATCTCAATAATCCATATAAAAACCTAACATAGGAACCCCGCTTACCTGGACAACTTAGCTTTTCAGAATTTTCCTCAAAATGTCGAGTCGACTATAAATCGTCACCTATAAAAATAATCACATAATTTCCGTAAGTTTTCAATCAATCAAGGATTTCGATATTTAAGTATAACCTTCTAAAATAACCTATTTTAATTCCTCTAAACTTAAAACCCTCATAATTTCAAAATATATCATCACTTCCTAAAATCACCAATATCCACCATAACCAACGTCAAACTCAAAGCATCAATATTTAATCCCAAAACAACTAACAAATCTCATAGCATAAACCAATCACACAAAAACTCCATCATCCAATCTAACCGACCCCTTTACTCCTCGGACTCAGTCCGGCACAACCAACCAATTAATAGTAAATATGAATTAGCGTAGAAATACATTTAAATCTCAAAAGTTTTTTGAAAAAATACTTACAATACTATAATATAATTTTTGAAAGATCACGGAAGTGCTAGAAGCAGCAACGCAGCAACAAAACAGTGCCAAATGCACTGTGGCCGTGGGTCTCAAAAACTCACTTTTGAACGGGTGTAAACGAAGACTCGAGATTGATAGGGTATGGCTTAGGGATGTCGATGAAGCTAGTGGTGGTGGTGATTGGCTGTGGGTGGCAGCGCAAATGGTGGTTGAAGTGAAAAAATACCCAAAACGGAAATGGAGTTGAATGTGCTTCACCAGTGATGGATCGGAGCTGAGGTTGGGTCCATTGGGTTGTTAGAAGGTCGAGGATGAAGTGGTGAAGAGATGGTGGCCGGAGGAGGCGCGACGGCGGCGCTAGAGTGAAGATGACGCCGAGGCTTGGTATGGTGCGTAGGGGCTAACGGCGACGCGAGGAGGGCTGAGATTGGTGGGGTGAAGTCGCCGGTGGCTAGGGGAGCTAGTGGGCTGGGCAGTGTTGATCACCGCCGGCGCACGGCGGCGAGCTGGGTGAATGAAGGAAACGGACAGAGAGAGGGAGAGAGGGTGGACGTGCGCGGGAAGAAACCAGGGAAAAAGGAAAGAAAAGAAAAGAAAAAGAGAAAAAGGAAGAAAAGAAAAGAGGAAAGAGAAAAGAGAAAATGTAGGGAAAGAAATGAGGTCCAATCCTTACATCTTGGGTCACAAAAATGATCCAACAGAAACGATTTCAAAACAGCAAGTAAAATAAAATAATTCAAACGAAATAATTAAAATGAAAATAAATAATTAAATCCCACAATAAACTAATTTAAAATAAAGAGAAATTGAAATGCATAACAATTATTAATATTCAAGAAACATGTCAAATTAAATTTTCATAAATTAAAAATTCATAAAAATAAACCCACTAAAATCTGAAAATTTAAAACAAGAGAATTAATTTTTAAATTAATAACAAATAATCAGTCAATTTATGTTAAGGCTAATATTGTTCCAATAATAAAGCCTAGCTCACAGGTATCACAGCCGAAGGATTATAGCAGCATCACGTAACAAACACCTGCAACATGCAGCGGCATGCAGCGGCATCCTCATTTCATTTGTAACAAACCTAGAGTCTAGAATATTCTTTATGTACAGCTTTCCATTTCTAGCTATAAATATGTAAAACCATCATTGTAAAGATCAAGTGAATCAATACAGAAAACAGAGGAATTCTTTTCTTCAACATGGTATACAGAGCCTTATAGGACCAACGTCCATGGCTTCTCCCTCCCTCCCTAACCCCAGTTTTTCCCACGCCATCTCTGTCAAATTAACTCCTGATAACTATCTATTATGGAAGGTACAACTTGTACCTTATCTTCGTGGACAGAAACTTTACAAGTTTGTCGATGGCTCTTTTCCCCCTCCTAAACCCGCGCTGGACGATGGTGATTTTAATCCCATCTATGAAGCCTGGTTCCAGCAGGATCAATTTGTGATGTCTGCCCTTATTTCATCCCTATCTGAACCTATCATGGCTCAAGTTGTGGGATGCACATCTGCTCGTGATGTGTGGCTCTCTCTCGAGTCCACTTATGCTTCTGTCTCTCAAGCACGAATTATTCAAACACAATTACAATTAGCATCACTTAAGAAAGGAGCTGACTCTATTTCGACGTATTTTCGTCGTGCCAAAACTTTGGCTGATACTATGGCTGCTGCAGGACGTCCTCTTCCAGATGCAGATTTCATTCCTTACCTTTTGGCTGGGCTCGGACCTGATTATGATGCACTTGTCTCGTCCGTTGCTACTCGGTTGGAGCCTATTCCTTCTACTGAACTTCTTGGTCATCTGCTAGCACATGAAGCTCGTATGCTTCATCACACCAATACTAGTCTTTTCTCCAGCGAACCTTCTGCTCACTACACAGCAAAAAATCATTCTCCTCAACGTGGTCGAGGACATCGCTGGGGTCGCACCAACTCCCGTGGTCGTGGTCACTCAAATCGTGGTCGTGAGACGTCTACAGGTAACCATGGTCACATATCTTCTTCTTCCACTGACAACCGTTTGGTTTGCCAGGTCTGCAATCGACAGGGGCATTCTGCTCTTACCTGCCTGTACCGATTTAATCAGGCCTATACTGCTGCCTCCCCAACCACTGCCAACTTCTCATCAAACTACACCTCAGATCCCAGCTGGTATCCGGATACAGCAGCAACAAACCACATTACCAGTGACTTATCCAATTTGAATTTGCAAGCTGCTGAGTATCATGGCGAGGACACTCTGCGTGTTGGTGATGGCTCCTCAATACCCATCTCTCACTCTGGTTCCGCTTCTCTCTCATCTAATTCCTCTAATTTCTTGTTAAATAAAATTCTTTGTGTTCCTTCATTCAAAAAAAATCTCATCTCCGTTCGTCAATTCTGTGTCGACAATAACGTCTTCTTTGAATTTTTTGCTGATTCTTTTTGTATCAAGGAATGCATCACGGGGAGACCTCTTCTTCACGGGACCATCCATAACGGCTTATACTCATTTTCACCTTCACAGTCCACTGCTCTGACTACATCCATCTCTGTTCCCACTTGGCATTCGAGGCTCGGACATCCATCTATCAAGCTTGTTCGGTCCATCTTGCAACGCCATGGTCTACCTTTTGATCCACTAATAATTCCATCCTTCTGTAATGCTTGTGCTAAGGCCAAATCTCATAGATCTCCAGCTCACTCACGTCTCCACAAGTCCACCACATCTTTTCAACTTATCTTTTCAGATTTATGGGGTCCCTCCCCACATGTATCACATGATGGATTTCAATATTACATTAGTTTTATGGATGATTACTCGCGTTACACATGGTTGTTTCCTCTCAGAACAAAATCTCAAGCACTTGAAGTCTTTATTAAATTCAAAACTCAAGTTGAACTTCAATTCCAAACAAAAATAAAACAATTTCAATCAGACTGGGGGGGTGAATTTCGACCCTTTTCTCACTATTTAGAATCTCACAGAATTATTCATCGTATTACATGTCCTCATACTCATACACAAAATGGTATCATAGAGCGTAAACACCGTCACATTGTGGACACGGGTTTAGCTCTCCTTGCTCATGCCTCGGCTCCTCTCAAATTTTGGCCGTTTGCCTTCACTCATGCTGTATATTTAATCAATATTCTACCTTCACACTCACTACATAATTCTTCTCCTTACTTTCTTCTTCACCAAAAATCTCCAGATTATAGCAGTTTACGTGTTTTCGGTTCTGAATGTTGGCCTCTCACTACACCCTACAACAAACACAAATTCTCCTTCCGCTCATTACCTTGCGCATTTCTGGGTCTCAGTCCAGCCCACAAGGGCTTCATTTGTTATAACATTCCCACGGGCCGTTCCTACACATCCAAAGATGTTCAATTTAATGAAGACTCATTTCCCTTTGCACATGCGTCATCAACTGAGCCCACCACCTCTTCTTCTTCAACTCACGTGATCCTTCCATCACTTCCTCCAAATAATCCAATAACCCCGACTTCATCTCCTTCCTCTATCTTGGGCCCACACCCGTCGTCTCCTTCTTCTTCTTCCTCTCAACCATCATCATCAACGCAGAGTTTCACCTCGTCTGATCCTCCGCCACCTGCACATCAAATGGTAACACGGTCACAAACCAGCTCTCTTCGACCTCGACAGTTCACTGACGGCACCATTAAGTGGCCTCCACCTCGTGCCTTTCTCAGTAGTTGTACTACCATCCCGGAATCCCCCACAAGCTTCACGGAAGCTCAGAAATACCCCGAATGGCGTGAAGCAATGACAAATGAGTTCAATGCTCTCCTCGCCAATCATACATGGACTTTGGTTCCATTTTCACAGGCCTCCAACACCGTTACATGTAAATGGGTTTTTCGCACCAAACGGCTCGCTGATGGGTCCATTGAACGACGGAAAGCTCGGCTCGTTGCCAAGGGTTTCCTTCAACAATCTGGGGTCGATTTTGATGAAACGTTTAGTCCCGTTGTGAAGCCTACGACCGTGCGATCTGTTATTGCTCTTGCTGTAACCCGTCGTTGGCCAATCCGTCAATATGACATTCAGAATGCGTTTCTCCACGGACCCTTGCATGAAACCGTGTACATGACCCAACCTCCTGGATTTACTCATCCCCAATTCTCATCTCATATTTGCAGGTTACATAAGGCCCTTTATGGTCTTCGCCAATCACCACATGCATGGTACTCAAGGCTAAGCTGTCGTCTGGTTGATCTCGGGTTCACAATTTCATCAGCAGATCCCTCACTTTTTGTACGTAAGACCAAGTCCAGCACAATTTTTGTACTTGTTTATGTAGATGATCTTTTGATCACTGGCTCCTCAACTTCTCATCTATCCGAACTCATCACCAACCTGCGCACTGATTTTCCCATTACCGATCTCGGTAATCTGCATTATTTTCTCGGTGTTGAAGCGACCTCCACATCAAATGGTTTGATTTTAACTCAGCAGAAGTATGTTCTCGATCTACTTAAACGGACCAATATGCAGTTTGCTAAACCTGTCAAGACTCCCATGGCTACCTCTGAAAAATTAAGTGCCTTCACAGGGAATATTTTCGAAGACCCTACACTATACCGAAGCATTGTCGGTTCACTCCAATACTTGTCTTTCACACGGCCTGACTTATCTTATGCAGTTGGCAAAGTATGCCAATTTATGCATGCCCCTCGGTTACCCCACTGGCAAGCTGTGAAGCGCATCTTGCGCTATTTGAAACATACTTCACAGGTTGGTTTGCATTTTTCTCCATCTTCCAATCTCAATCTCACTGCCTTCTCCGACGCCGACTGGGCAGGCTGTCCTGACGATCGTCGATCAACAAGTGGTTTTTGTGTCTTCTTTGGAGATAATCTAGTATCTTGGTCCTCGAAGAAACAGCCTACCGTCGCCCGTTCATCTACTGAAGCAGAATTTAAAGCAGTTGCTAACGCCACAGCAGAGGTCATTTGGCTCCAACATCTCTGCCGTGATTTGGACATCACCCTTACTCGTGCTCCCTTGATTTATTGTGACAATATGGGTGCGACTTATCTCTCTTCAAATCCAGTGTTTCATGCCCGAACTAAACATGTCGAGATTGACTTCCACTTCGTACGTGATCGAGTCTTAAACAAGTCCCTGCAAGTAGCGTTTATTTCTGGAAAAGATCAGGTTGCCGATGCGTTAACAAAGCCTCTCTCTGCCGCACGTTTTGCCTCCATGTGTTCAAGTCTGCACCTGCAACATTTGCCGCTTGACTTGAGGGGGGATGTTAAGGCTAATATTGTTCCAATAATAAAGCCTAGCTCACAGGTATCACAGCCGAAGGATTATAGCAGCATCACGTAACAAACACCTGCAACATGCAGCGGCATGCAGCGGCATCCTCATTTCATTTGTAACAAACCTAGAGTCTAGAATATTCTTTATGTACAGCTTTCCATTTCTAGCTATAAATATGTAAAACCATCATTGTAAAGATCAAGTGAATCAATACAGAAAACAGAGGAATTCTTTTCTTCAACAATTTAAAATATACTAAAATACAGGGTGTTACATATGCAACCAAAATGTATTTATTAGATCAGACACATGACCAGATTTTGTACGAAGTCGATCGGAAATACAAATGAGTGAGATGTGTTGGAGACCAAATTAGTAAAAAGGATTGAAGAAATTTGAGGGAGATGGATCGATCTTCACGGCCGGGAGTTTTCACGGTTTAATGTTATAGCATATCAGATTTTTGTAGTACAAAAACTAAAGTACAGAAGAAGATCATGTAATAGTACTGCATCTTACGAGCAGATCATGAGAAAGGGATCAGCTTGGGGGAGCTGCGTGTTCATCCTTCCTTTCCCTGCTCCAAACCGTAGCTTGTTGTACCTTAACCAACGTTGTATATTAATTTGTCATGTTTTTTTTTTCAAACGTGGTTTTTGAATTTTTTTTTATTTTTTATTTTTATACACGTGGGTGGCGCCCATGTCATGGCTTGTCAAGCACATGCGTCTAACTTATATTAATATTAGTGCTTTTGCGATAATTCAAGTAATTAATTTATAGACAGAAATTATAAATATTAATTTTTCACGTGTTCGATCTGTTAAGAAAAGCCAACCTATGAAGTCACGTACTCTGATAAAATATAGACATATAGACTTACTGATCACTAGGAGTACTATTAGCGGCGGCTAAACGTACAAATCAATTAGTTAGCGGTGGCCACATCTACCTAATTGAAAGAAAAAAAAAATTATATTAAAAATTTAAATTAATAAGTTAATTTTCTTTTAAAAATATTCAATAAAATTTCATTATTTATTTTTTAAAAATAATTGTGTCTGCCTAATATATATATATATATGAATGAGCTTATATGATTATATCATACTGCACACATACCAACACATCCAAAAAAGTCAGGATCATTTTTTGTCAATACATTAAAAGAGTTCAAAACCTTTAGAAGATGAAAAAACATATTTGTAATTGTGAATTATGTAATCGTCGCATAATCGTTTTAAAAAAAGTGAATAAAACATAGTATCAACATGAAAAAAATTAATTTTTTAATAGTAGACCTTACTTTTTTTCAAAACGATTACGTGACGTTTACACACTTCATAATTATATGTAAAATTATTCTTGTAAGATACTACACGGAAAATGATAGGCGAAATAAAAGGTGTCCATAGAAAATACTATTTATTATTGGAGCATTGCTATTCATAAGCCCATACACTACACACCAAATTTTTTTTTATTTTTTTAAAAAATTTTAAATTTTTTTTTATTTTATTATTCTTAAAATAATTGAATTATTCTACTCATAATTCATACACCACACATTTAGTAAGAGAATTAAATTAAAGAAATCATAAAAATGATGGTGTATGGTGTATGAGGCTTAGGAATAAAATTTTTCTTATTATTGTTTATAACACTATTCATATCAGGATACGCACTTTTAAGATATAGGTATTGTTCATAAATACTATTTATTACTGATTATAAACACTATTTATATTAGGATACACACTTTTAAGATATAGGTACGGTTCATAAATACTTTTTATTACTGTTTATAAATATTATTCATATCAGGATAAACACTTTTAATATATAGGAGATATATATATATATATATATATATATATATATTGGTTCGAATATCCTACCCGATACGTTCAACCAACCTTAATTATAAACCTATCTTCAACTCGATCCACCGAATAAGTACGTAGCTAGCTAGCTAGTAATTAGAAATATTCCGTACGTCGATAGGCAATTGCATGCCCCAATATCGGGTTCAAAAACTCTGGTCTCTTTGATCCATCTGCATGCCAAATTTTCTGATCATATATATAAGAACGTTCATGATGTACTGGTACGCGCGTAGTAGTACTAGTACTGAATCAAGTTGTAATGTCAGAGATCCGACTTTGGTACGATTAATTCTACTGTTTAGAATAGCGGATTCTGCATGCATGTTGATCATGATCAGTTAATATGTTCTTATAAACTCGGAGCTGCCCTTTTATCTCCCCTCGAATTACGTACAGTACTCAACTTAATTGTAGTCTTATTTATTTTTTGGGTTATAAGGTAAAATATATTAATCGGAATTAGTCATATAATATTAGTAGTGTACAAAGAAGTGCACCAATCATATATTCCTTTCAAAACAGGATGCATTAGCCTTGCGAAACCCACCCTTCACTAGAAGGGCAAAAAGCCCAACAAAGAACCAGTTAGATCGATCCGGACCAGTACGTATTAACCAGTGAGCGCTACTGCATGTTATCAACCCCTCATTAGTCAGAAATCATAAGCCGTTGTAAATATATATATATATATATATATGAAAAATTATACTTACAGTCGTATGTGTGCAAAAAAATATGGGATCATCCACATGAAAAGAAATTAATTTTTTATGAGTAGACCCCACTCTTTTTCAAAACAACTGCACGGCATTTGCGCATTCCACGATTGTATGTAGCATTACTCTATATATATATATCCTTTATCTTAAAAGAGGCTATGTTGATATGAATAGTGAGATCAACAAAAATGAATAGTGTTATTTTTTTATGCTTTTTATTCCTTCTTTGTTTATTTTTGGTTTGAAGAGAGTGAGAGAGAGAGAGAGTTGCCGTGAGAAATGGGTTACCACAGGGGAGAGAGCTGCGGTGCGCGGAGGAGATTGGTGGGAGCTGAGTTGATCGCCGACGTGAGGGGGACTCGTCGGTGGTGGCGGTGAGGCTGGGTGACCGCGTACTGCAGCGCAACTAGAGAGAAATGGGAAAAACCCATTTCGGTTAGGTTACCGCAGGGGAGAGAGAGGGCTGCGCGTAGGGGAGATCGGTGGGGGCTGGGTTGGTTGCCGACGTGAGGGGGACTCGCCGGTGGTGGCGGTGAGGCTGGGTGGCTACGTACGGCGACGCAACTAGACAGAAATGGGAAAAACCCTTTTCGATTGGGTTACAGCAGGGGAGAGAGAGGGCTGCGCATGAGGAAAATCGGCGGTGGCCGTGTTGGTCGCCAGCTTGAGGGGGACTTGCTGGTGGTGGCGGTGAGGCTTTGTAAAGCCCCGTACCCGAGAGTCCGGAGAGTTAACTCATGTCACTTAAAAATCATTTTTCTTCCACATAGTACATATTCTAATTTTTCTCTATCGCACAAAATACTCATATATTTACATCACTTACTCCAGAATAACGATTCTAAGACAAGACAAAGTCTTAATATAAACATTAATCTCCCGACAAATCACAACATCAGAACACAACAAGTTTACTGAATGAAAACCATCAATACCCATATAAACCTTCTATGCTTAAACCATCATTCTTAACTCTTCTCACCCATGCTCCATATCCTTGATCCTCAACTGAAACATTCAAATCATCTGAAAATATTGTGGAGATAAGGGGTGAGTTATCAACAACTCAGTAAGCAGAGAACATATACTAGCATGTAAACATGAGCCTTTTCAGAAAGTTCAATATGCAGAAACAAAACATTTTATTTTTATATGCAGATCTCAGAAAACGTGTTATCAGAAAATCAGAGCGACTTTTCAACATTTCATACTCAAGTCAACAATTCATATTTGAGGATCCATTTCATATTCAAAAACACTTTGGCATAACATAACTGAACATATTCATCTTATCATATCATATCATATACCATGTTTAACCCCCGTGGTAGGGTTGTGCTATCCCCGGTGGCCAAACCAGGCAGTATCATGTGGTGAACTTCCCCTTTTTCAATCTCGGAGCCCCGAGTGTGCACACAGGAAAGAACACGTAAAAAGACCACTTTGTTTCCAAAGTGGGTGCACTCATATCATATCATGGTGGTACCAACCATATCACGTGAACAGTATCATCATATCAGAACCATATTCAGAATAGATAAGTATGCCAAAGTTTTATCGTATCCATATCATATCAAAACACGTGCGAAACATATTCATATCATTTCTATTTGATCAAAACAGATCCATATCATTTCATATCACATGCATAAAAATTTCAACGATATCATATTCGCTCTTTTGTATATTTCAGAAACATGTCAAATATTGCTCATGTCTACACATTTCATGTCAAACATTTCTTTTCTCTTTCATACGTATCTCATGAGGGAATGCAAAACATATACTGAGGTTGTTTTTCACTTTTTTTTTTCTTTTTAAAACAACATGCACATTTTTACAAACCAACCTCAGTTCATTTCTTTTTATGCAAATCCAGCATAGGAACCCCGCTTACCTGGACGACTTAACTTTTCCAAAAATTTCCTCAAAAATGTCGAGTCGACTATAAATTGTCACCTATAAAAATAATCACGTAATTTCTGTAAGTTTCCAATAGATCACATATGTCGATATTTAAGCCTAAGCTTCTTAAATAACCTATTTTAAATTTCTCAAAACTTAAAACTTTCATAATCTCAAAATATATCATTACTTCATAAAATCACCAATATCCACCACAACCCACGTCATACACAAAACACCACTATTTAAACCCAAACAGCCAACAAATCTCATAGTCTAAACCAATCATACTAACAACTCCATCACCCAATCCAATCAACCCCGTTACTCCTCGAACTCAGTCCGGCAAAACCAATCAACAATTAAATACAGTGTAATGTGCTAGTGCAAAAATACATTAAATTCACGAGAATTCTTTAAAAAAAACTTACATTGCTATATAATGATTTTCGAAGGACCACGAAACTGCAAGAAGTGGCGGCTCAGCAATGTAACAGTGTAAAATATACTGTGGCCGTGAGTCTCAAAAACCCACTTTTCAACGGAGACAAACCAAAACCCAAAATTGATAGGGTAGAGCCTAGAGAGGTCGGTAAAGCCAATGGTGGTGGTGGTTTGCCGTGGGTGGCGGCGCAAGGGGTGTTTTAGGCCAAAAATGCACAAATCGAAAATGGACTTGGTGGTGCTTCACCGGTGACGTATCGGAGCCGGGGTTGGGTCCATTGGGTAGCTGGGAGGTTGGGGATGAAGTGGTGAAGAGATGGTGGCCGGTGGTGGCGCGACGGCGGAGCGCGAGCACAAAGAACGCCGCGGCTTTGTGGGGTGCGTGCGGGCTACCGGCGGCGAGGTAGGGTCTGGGGTTTGGGGGGTGAGCTCGCCGGCCGGTGGGGGAGCTAGTCGGCCGGGCGGTGTCGCGCACGGCGGCGCGACGGCGGCGGGCTGGGTGAGGAACTGCTGCACGGCGAGAGAGAGAGAGAGAGAGAAGAACTCGCGCGCGGGGAGGAAGACCAGGAGGAGAAAAAGAAAAGAAAAGAAAAAAAAAAAGAAAAGGAAAAGAAAAATAGAAGGAAAAGAAATGAGGTTCAAACCTCACATCTTGGGTCATAAAAATAATCCAACGGAAACGATTTTAAAACTGCAAGTGAAATAAAATAATTCAAACACAGTGATTAAATTGAAAATAAATAATTAAACCCAACAATAAGCTAATTTAATTCGAGAAGAAATTTAAACACATAACAATAATTAATTTAAAAAAAACACTTCAAAAAATAATTTTCGTAAACTAAAAATCATAAAAATAGTCTAATTAAAAATCCAATAATTTTAAAACAAGAGAATAAATTCTGAATCAATAAAAATAATTCATTCATTAAAATACACTAAAATACGGGGTGTTACAGGCATGCCGGCACACTGCAGCGCCAAGCTGGGCTGAAGGAGGATGGGGTGTGGGGGAAGAATCGGGCCATAGGAGAGAGAAAGAAAGTGAGGAAAAAAAAATCACTATAATATTTATCATTATTATATATAAATAAAAAATAAAATCACTATAATATTTATCACTATTATATATAAAAATAAAATAAAATCTTTAAAATATTTATCACTATTATGTAAAAAATAGTTTCTTTAAAGTGAATCTCAAATATACCAAATTTTTTTAAAGATACTGTGCATATTTTACACACTTTAAAATTTTATAAATAATTTCTCTTGTTAAAATTTAGAGATATAATTATAAGACTGTAATATTTATCACTATAATAAATAATTTCTCTTGTTAAAATTTATATATAAATAATTTCTTTTATTAAAACACTAATTTAAACTAATTTAAAATTAAAATAATTAAAATATAAATAACATACCAGATATAAACTATCAAATTTAATTTATAAAATACTGATCTTCCATCATTAAATAAATAATTAAATTTTACTAAATATTTTTAAGAAATTAAAACCATATAAATAATTAGAGTTTTGACATAATTTAAATATGATAATATTCTTAATTAACTAAATTAGGCAAACGTGCTTGGGGAAGGAGAGAGAGAGAGAGGGAGAAAGGAAAGTGGGGGAAAAGGTTGGTTTTTGGATTTTAAATCTCAACTCTTCATCTTAAATCTTCAGAATTAATCTAACAGTAAAAGTTTAAATATTGATTTAAACTAACATAAAATAGATAATTAAAATATAAATATTATATCATACACTTAAAAATCAACTTTAATTTATAAAATACTAATTTTTTATCATTAAATAAATGATAAAATTTTACTGAACATTTTTAAGGAAAAAAAACTATCTAATTAATTTGAATTTTTAATATAATTTAAATTTCATAATAAATGATGAACATGAATAAATAGTAATTTTACTCTTATGTATTAGATAATTTTAATATTTAAAGTCACACTTTATTTTTTTCTTCAATTTGGCAGACATGGCAAACGTGCTTGCTAGTATGTATGTATAATATATATATATATATATATATATATATATATATATATATATATACACACACACACACACACAAAAGGTCCTTAAAATTATTACAATTACATGGTGAACGCGCATCATGATCATATGATGATACCAACAAGCTAGCTGTGGGAAGAAAGCTGTTATAGTCACTGTTAGAAATACTAAATCAGAATACGTAGTGGAAATTGTAACATCTCGTATTTTAGAATATTTTTAATTGAATGATTATTTATATTAAATTAAATATTAGTTCTCTTGTTTTAAGTTTATCAGATTTTTAGTTGGTTTATTTTTATGATTTTTAATTTGTGAAAATTATTTTGATGTGCTTTATTAATATTAATTATTATTATGTATTTAAATTGCTTTTCATTTTAAATTAATTTATTATTGGATTTAATTATTTTATCTTCATTTAATCACTACGTTTAAATTATTTTATTTAACTTGCTGTTTTGAAATCTTTTTTGTTGGATCATTTTTGTGACCCAAGATGTGAGGATTGGACATCATTTATTTTTCTATCTTTTTCATTTTCCTCTTTTCTTTTTTCCCTTTCTTTTTTCTCTTTTTTTTTTCCTTTATTTTTCTTCCTTTTCTTTTTCCTCCCCTACTTCTCTCCCCACGCGCGCGACGTCCTCCTTCTCTCCCTCGTTCATTTTTCTCCTCCACACACAGCACCGTCGTGCGCTATCCTTTCCCATCACCGCCCCTTCCATTCATCTCTTCTCCGGCCGGCGACCTCACCCTCTGATTTCCAGCCCCTCTCGCGTTGCCGTGAGCCCCTATGCATGGCATCAAGCCGCGTCACCTCTTGTGTTCGCGCGCCACCGTCGCACCACCTCCAGCCACCATCTCTTCACCACATCATCATTGACCTCCTAACAACTTAAACCACCCATCCCTAGCTCCGATATGCTACCGGTGAAACTCCACCATTCACATTTCCATTTTGGGATTTTTGGACTTCAACCGCCCTCTACGCCGCCACCCACGGCCAACCACCACCACTAACTTCACCGACATCCTTAAACTCTTCCCTAGTAATCTCGAGTTTTGGTTTGTCCCTGTTCAAAATTGTGTTTTTGAGACCCACGGCCATAGTGCATTTTTCACTATTCCGTTGTTGTGCCGCTACTTCTTGCACCTCCGGAATCTTTCGAAAATTATATTATAACACTGTAAGTATTTTTTCAAAGAACTTTCATGATTTATTATATTTTTGCATTGTAAGTAAGGGGGTCGAATGGATTGAAGGATGAAGTTGTTTGTGTGTTTGGATTGTGTTATGAATTGTTAGTTGTTGGATAATGCATCGTTTTATGTACATGGCATATTTGCTTAAATCCTACCAGTCACACTTAAATATATAAACCACAAGTTCCTCCACATATGTCATTCTAATTATATATATGATAGAAATCAACGTTATCTCAATCATGACTCTCTTCGACACGAACACCATTATTTGGTATTTTTATATAAAGTTCTCGATCAATTGTGTGATATCTACTTTCTTGAGAAGTACATGCAAAATATCGAGCAGTGTGTCTCAAGTGGCCACGCGCCAGTGCATATAGTTCGTCTGATATATTGTTCAGATTACTCGCATGCATTTGTACAACCTACATATTAAATAAAGCATAAACATTCAATCTTTAATAATCCAATCTATTTTTTAAGTTGGTGCAAAATCGCTTCTGTATTAATGTCATTACTCGTTGTTCGAACCATTTCAGGAACTCCTGTTCATGTCTATGGTCTATATCATTTACTCACAGTTCTTTGAGCACGTTAATATGATCACTAAAATTAAAAATTACCAATAATAAGTATATTCGTATAATTGTTTAATAAGTAAATTCAATGATTAATTAACAATTAATTTGAACTTACTTCAAGTGGCTCTCTATCTCAGAGCAATTGTTTTGCACGTACCACTGAGCTTTCTTGTACTCCCTTCTATATAAATCATAACCACGCTGAGCACCAAGTATAACGCCCCGTTCCCGAGGGTCTGGAGAGTTAACTCATATTACCAGATAATCAACTCCAACGTTGATAATACTCTTCAAAAAGATTCAAATCAAATGTAAACACTTCAAAAATTAATTAACCACACCTAATCGTATATAAAATCCTCAATACAATAACCCCAAAAATTACCAATACTCATCGAGAGCTTTCTATTCTTAATCAAGTATTCTTAAGTCATCACACCCAATTCTTCATAGTCTTGATCCTCAGCTGAAATATCCAACAATCATCTGAAAATATTGGAGATAAGAGGGGGGTGAGTTATCAACAACTCAGTAAGCAGAGAACATATACTAGTATGCAAACATGAGCATTTACAGATTTCAGAATACAGAACAAAACACTTTATTTTCAGAATGCAGAGTCAGAACATGTTATCAAAAATATCAAAGCGAAAGTTCAAAAATATTCTTATTCAAATTCTTTTGGCATAGCATAACTGACCACCATCGTACCAGAGTATCATATCGCATCAGAGGCCATGTTTAACCCCCGTGGTAGAGTTGTACAAACCCCGGTAGCTAACCGAGCAGAAACAGAATGTGAATCTTCCCCTAATTTATTTTTGGAGCCCCGAGTGTGCACACAGGAAAGACCACCAGAAAACTACTTTGTTTCCAAAGTGGGTGCACCAGAAACAGAACAGTTGGTACCAACCCAAACAGAAGCCACTGTTAGCACCCGTGGTAGGTCAAATAGGTCACCATCCACAAACCACATCCCGATTCAGAATGTCATGCCAAAAGCTTTTAGAAATTTCATCATATCAGAGTACAGACCATTTTCAGAGCATAGCAGAGTTTTCAAAAATCATATGATATCAGAGTACAGAACATCTTCAGAACAGAACAGAGTTTTCAGAAATCATAAAACATAATTTATGCATAAACTTTCATATTCGTTTTCTTTTGCACAGTTCAGAAATAGGATGCAAAATAGCTCATGTCTACACCAGTCATGCCAGAAAATACTTTATTCTTAAACAGAAACTCATGCGTAATGCAGAACAAATAACTGAGATAGTTCAAATATCTTTTCATAACAAAACATGCATATTTTCAAAAATCAACCTCGGTCCATTTTATTTTTATGCAAATCTAGCATAGGGACCCCGCTTACCTGGACTTCTTTGCTTTTTGAAAATTTCCTCAACAATGCCGAACAAAATTAATCGTCACCTATAAGATAATCTCGTAAATTTTCATAAATTTCCAATCAATCTCATATTTTGATATTCAAGCCTACAACTTCTAAAATAGTCCATTTTTAATTCCTAAACTCAAAATTCTCATTATTCTCAAATTACCAACATCACTTTCTAAACTCATCAATATCCAGCTTCAACTAAACATTTAATTCTAACTTATTTACGAAAGAGATCTTACTATAATTTATAATACAAAGTAACATAACTATAACAAAATCATTATAATTAGAAACTCATACTTTTGTTTAAATAATAATAAAACAAAAATATTCTTTTAAAAGGATATTTTAAAAGAATATTTTAAAATATTCTTTTTAAGTGTTACTTATCAGTCTACTTACTAACCATTCCAATAAAATATTAGCCCTTTAAAAAAAAAACCCATTTAACAAAATAAATCCACGCGTCTAAGCCTAAATAAAACATACTTTACAACCCTCGCAATATACTCATGATTTCAAATCCGAAGTACATAGCATAAACTTAATTAAGCTAACACCCTAAACACTAACCCTAGAGACGTACTATAAGAAGACAGAAAAAATAAAAAGAAAACAAAACAATATTATTTCCCACTATTAATTTAACATAATTTACGTATACATCCGCATATATATATATATACATATATTTACACCTGAAAAGTGATTTACGTATACATCCGCATATATATATATATATATATGTACACAAAAAATAAAGCTTAACACAGTGCGGCGGAAGCACTTACGGAGAGGTGGGGGAGCACGACGGCGTGGGCCTGGGGCTGGCTATGGAGGACGAGGTTGGCGCTTGGTCACTAGCTGCGAGAGCAAAAGAGAGGGACACACGGTGAGAGAACGAGGGAGAGACCGAAAGGCAAGGACCACCACTGGAAGTGGTGCGAGCTCACCGTGGGATGAGGCAGTGTGCGGCGAACCGGGGTGATGGAAGGTCCTCGCCGGCGGTTTCTGTGGGGGCACGGCACGGTGTAGCTCCCGCTGGAGCGTGACTGCAGCGGCTTGGATGCTGCTCTGTTTTAGGCAACTAAAACAGAGTATTCCGAGGCTTCTAATGGAGGCTACAGGGCGTTGGGAGGCGGCTACAGGGCTGAGGTTCCGCGTGGGCTAGGTCCAAGGGAAAGGTGGCGACTTGTTGGCTGGCTGTTGCTATGCTTTTCAGTGGTGCACTAAGATAGAGTTTACACGATGAGGATGGTGGTGCACGGCTTGAGGAGTGTATTTCGTGTGACTGTGGAGGTGATGATCGAACAGCTTGGGAGGCTACGGCATGAAGAGAACAAAGGAAGAGCAATTAGGGTTGAGAAAAACTTAATCTATATATAAGCTATAAGTAGAAAGTAGAACAAACCTAAATAAAAATAAGGGATGGACGTACATGAAATAGAAATGGCTTGACACCGTGCGATGAAGTCTGGACCCGATCTCACGGCTAGGCCTTAACGAGATTATTGCATCGCTTTTTGGGTTTCTAATCATCCTAAAATAAATATAATTATCCCATAAATTTTCCGATGAACATCTACTTGATCCATTAAAGACTTTGAAACCTAATTATCAAATCTATAGAAAAAATTATATACTGCCAAAGATATCTTGGGCTTAAACTCTCATTGAAAATTTTACTTGCAATCCCAAACGATTTTTCATAACTATAACTCAAATTTTTTTTTTTTAAAGTGGCTTGACTGGCCTGGGTGCTACACCAAGTGGACGTACTTGTTGAAAAAATATAGAAAACCTGTTCCATTATCTTGTTTGGTCAACATCAAAGTTTCGTTCCGACCGATCAAACCTTGTGTCAACGCCGTGGAAGTATTTAGAACAGAACGTATGCCACTCATCATCAATATATGTTTCTGCAATTGATCATTATGGGCGGGCCTTATTACCCACTGTGCGTTTCAATTTTTCAAGAAACCATTCAATGGGATACATCTATCTATATTAAATTGGTCCTACAAGTCGAGCCTCACGTGGCAAATGAATGGCTAAGTGAACCATGATGTTAAAGAATGACGGTGGATAAATACTCTCCAACTTACACAATATTATAGCAATTTCTTGTTCCATACGATCCAAAGTCTTTACATTCAACGTTCTAGCACATAAATCTTTAAAAAATGTACCCAACTCAATTAACGCAACCGGCACATCTCTCGTCAAGAACCCACAGATACCTGAAGACAGCTGTTTCAGAGAACAATAAGGGATGACTCTATCAAAATCATAATATCAAACGCAACACATATAGTTGGATAGTTTGCTAGAATGATCTTACAATCCCAAACTGTCTACTCTGAACAATTTAAGAGTTATCAATCAACCGTTCAATAGGATTGATAACTCTCGAATGGGTCTAAGGTTAATTTTAATGCAAAGTACAAGATACGAAATTAAAACAGAATAACAATACAAGATACGAGAATACAATATATAGGAATAGACGATACGAGAATCCACAAATCTTAATTATTATGTATTTTAATTAGTAAGTGCATTTAAAGTGTATTATTATGTATTTTAATATTAAGTTTATTTTAAGTATTTTAATTAATAAGTGTATTTAAAATGTATTATTATTATTTTAATTATACTAATTATTATGTATTTTAATATTAAGTGTATTTTAAGTATTTTAATTAATAAGTGTATTTAAAGTGTATTATTATGTATTTTAAGTATCCTAATTATTATGTATTTTAATATTAAGTATATTTTAGATATTTTAACTAATAAGTGTATTATTATGTATTTTAAGTATCCTAATTATTATGGTTTTTAATATTAAGTGTATTTTAAATATTTTAATTATTAAGTTTATTTTAATTATCCTAATAAATATTATTTAGTAAATAAACTATTTTCTGTGTTAACGTTCGAACGAGTTCGAACATGGATGACCGCTCGAACGATTTGATATTGCGATCGAATGGTCAAACCAAGAATACGAACTAGAGAGCAAAACGTAATCGCAAAACATTTCTCAAACATCAATTCACATTGAAGATAAATACACAAATACACAATGAACTATTATAGAGATAAATACATAATGAAGATAAATATTACACAAACATCAATAAATGATTTGAAGATAAATACACAATGAAGATAAATACACAAATATCACTTTACAATGAAGATAAATTCACAATATAGACATTCCTTTAGTTGTACAAACCGAAATAACTCAAGAAACACCTACAAAAGCGTGTTTAAACAAATATTATAAGTTAATGAAGAAAATGAGTTAATTTATATAGAAATTTAACAAAAAAACTTACCTCCAATCGATATAGTGCTAATGTTTATAAATTGTGTGAGAAAAGTGGAGGATTGTGGAGAAGATGAGTGTTTTGGGCGCTGGTTGAAGAAGAAGAAATGAGGAAATGAGAGAAGTTTATGGGCTGAGGGGTTAAGTATGTTTTAAAACTTATTACGACGACTTTTGTTGTTGTAATAAGTTCTACACATATTGAAATAACGTCGTTCTAATTAAAATACAACTTATTACAGCAGAATAAGTTGTTACATTCGTTCTTGTATATTACGTTCAATCATATTACATTCGGTTGAACGGTGTTATATCTCAATCGAACGTAATTATGGATTTAAATATAGTATTAGTATAAGTATATTAGTACATACTATAAGTTATATATATAATAATATAACACAAAATATAGTTAATAAAAACTATTATAGTTATTACACCATTACTATTATAGTTACTATTATAAGTTAATTATACTATAGTTATTAGCCATTATAAGTATAGTATAAGTATAGCTATTATACTATAGTTGAACAAAAATGAGGCCGTTTGCAATGCATGGTCCCTTTATAGTGCAGTACCATTCGAACGTGTTGATATTCCGTTCAAACATTCATAATCCCTGGTTGAATGCTCAATTATAATGTTCGAACGTATATGCACTATATGGTATAATAAATGTTACTAATAGCTATATAGTAACTATAATACTTATATTATACTTGTAATAGTAACTATATACTATTCCTTATGTTACCTTATAGTATAACTATACTGTAAGTATAGTTATCATAACCTATAATAATAACTGGTAACTATATTTAGTGTTATCATAACTAGTATAGTTATCATAAATTCTAATAGTAACTATAATATAATTAACTTATAATAGTAACTATAGTAACTATATAATAACTATATTATATATTATTAACTATATTTAGTGTTATATTATTATATAACTTCTATCAGTATACAAACCAAATTACACATTTGTTGTACGCCTCCCTACACACAAATTTTTTTACGACAGACATTGTCTTAACTTCTAGAAACTCTCATAAGAGAGTATCACTCTCGCATGCCCACCTCTAATATGATGGGATGGAAAGTATCAAAACAAGTTTATTTATCAGATTTTTTCAATATTCTGAACTTAATCATCCCCCACAACATTGACCCTCAACAGCACAAAACAAAGGTTGGCATGGATAAGGCTAGATTTATGATATGTGTCGCTCATATGATGTCTATCGACCTAGTGGGTTATATATTCACAAGGATGCGATTAGAGGTTTCATATGTTACGACAGATATTTTATTGTTTGGCCTCCTGATCACACGATTCCTATTGTCAGTTAGGATCTTACCTAATGTTGTTGAACATATTTGGGAGTCGATTGGACCAATCAACACCTCCACCCTGTCACGGAGCACGCACTCGAGACTTCATCTTTGTGCTCCTACTTCAGAGCCGGTCGATACTCAGACCAGAGATGCACACCCGACTCATCATGGAGTACCAGTCTGTCAGACATCCACGCAACCTGAGGCAACACGCACTGTTACAGCTGATCAGATTACTAATATAGTGCGTACGGAGATCCAGATTGCCTTTGGAGGCTTACGTACAGAGTTCATGGGTGCTATTGATCAGGTGTCTTGAACTTAGAAGACGATATCTACTCGATTGACACAGATAGAGGCAAAAATAGATTCAATCAAGGATGTCTTCAAAGAGTTAGAGATATAGTATTTTATTATATATTTTATTTGTATTTTGTTTTCTTTTTGGTATGGACAATATTTGATGTTTTCTAAATTTAATTAATTATGCATGATATCTTTCTTTTATAAATTAATTGTTAATTACTATTATTTTAATTGATTAAATGTTTTATCAAATTAGTGTCACCATTCGAAAATGGTGATTTACACGTTCGAACGGTTTCAATGGACGTTCGAATGGTAAATTAGTTTCCCATGAACCACCAACCAATTTTTCCAAAAAGCGTGAATGATTATTTTACTAGGGATGAAATTTATCGTCCCTAATTATACAGTTCGAACGAAAAGCATGTATCATATTTTTTTTTATGAAATCAGAATTTCGTCCTTAAAACTTACATTTTGGGACGATTTTTATTTCGTTCTAAAGAAAAATCATCCCAAAAACTCAAAACTGTTGTAGTGAGTACGGTACGTACGTACCCTCTAATTAAAGTACTTGAGAATTAAGTTGTAATTGACCCTGTCGGTGGTATTCCACGTCTACAACCTTTTAAAGAGGTAATATGTTTTTATTTTCTTTTAGCCGAGAGGAAAGATCAATGATGTATAGTGGCATGAATCCAATGTTTTGAATTACCGGATGTCATACCAGTCAAGGCACTAAAACGAAATATTTCGGTATCGATATTATTTCGGGATAGTCGATATATGAATAAATTATATATAAATACATATATATAAATTATAAATAGTCTAATCTGAATTGAGGGTCAAAAAATGAGTTTGTAGTTTAAAAAAATGAAAAAAAAAATTTAAAGCCGAAATACAAGCCAGTACAGGCCGAAATATAGGCCGATACGAAATATATGTAGTACCTGTACTGGACCAGTGGCCTATACGGCATATTTCGGCCATACCGACTAGTACGATACGTTATTTAAAACAGTGCATGAATCATTTGCTCGTCTCAAATAAGCTTTTTCACTTTTTAAATTTGAACCTGGCCTACTGATAGTCATTGCATGTAAATTGTAATCATGGAATTATCAACAATATTTTTTAGGGGTCTAACCTTTTTATTATACGATACTTTTATGTAAAATAAAAAGAGATGAAAAATTACAAAACTATAATGATATATAAAATTAGATCCCGATAACTTGTTACATACAAGTAGAAATAAAATTTTAAAAGCACAACTAAATAATTTTATTTTCTTTATAAAAACTATCAAGTGGTATTTTAGAAGGTGATCTTTCATTCTACTATCTAGGCTAGTTTATCAAGGTGGCTTTTGAGTTTTAGGGAGAAAGGGTCCAAATAGTTGAGACATGTAGTACTACATCTTAGCATCAACAACAATACACAATCATCTCATGACCTAGTGGTGATCACAACTCATCTTTTGATAATGGAAAATGCTAGACTCACCGTTCCCCCTTCCCGTTTTATCTTCCCACTTGACGTGGGCATACCATGTGTAATGCATTTTTTCCCCTCACTTACCGTTTCATGATCTTCCCCCTCCAGAGTTCATTTCATCTTTTCCCTCCAACCCATTTTCCCTTTTTTGACAGACAAAATATCTTGTAAGATCTCAACTAACCATGTCAAGGCTGGGACAGATTCTCATCTTTTCCAAAGTTCTCTTGATGGTTCTCAAATGCTTTCCACTTAAGAGGTTCCTGAATTGCACGACACCTCTAAATAGTGTTATTTATGGGTCTCTAAACAGAGATTTCAGAAGGAGTTTATCTAGTTATGGAAGCTTGGCTCAGAGGTTTTTTTCTCAAGATGCGAGTTTAACAAATAGATATGAAAACATTGGTGTTCATGGCAAAGAGAGTGATGGGAAGTCCTTGGGCTTCCGACCATTTAGTGAACATAGGAAACGAGCAAAAGCATTGGCTACTCACAGGAAAAAAAATAGTTGCAAATTTGAATATTTCAACCTCTAAAGTTGTCGACATGATGACTTATAGTGAATAGTTAGTGGGAGATGGGAGTAAGGATGTGAAGTTGGGATCAAATATTTCAATTTCTCCTGTTAAAAATGATAATCATACACTGAAGTTCATGGGAAACAGAAGCAGCACTCAAGAAGCAAGAAAAACCAGGTGCACAAAGTTGTTGCTAATGCTTCAGAAGAAGCAGTTGAAGCCAAAGGACCCCAAAGTTCTTCTCAAGCAAAGATGCTGAATGTTGGCAAAAAAAAAAAAAGGGGGGGGGGAAGACTAAATGGGTAGAAAAAAAAAGGGGAAATGGTTTGGAGGGGGGAGACGAAAGGGAGGACGAAATGGGTAGAAAAAACAAAGGGAAATGGGTTGGAGGGGGAAGATGAAATGGACTATTGAGGGGGAAGGAAAAACAAAGTGTTCTTTGGAAGGTGAAGACGAAACAGTAAGCGAGGGAAAAAGAAATCACTACAAGAAACGGAGCCATTCCCGGCGCCTCACATCGCTGCTAATAACCACAAAAATCGCTGCAAATACTTATTTGCAGCGATTTATGCGCGTCGACAGTCCGTCGTAGTTGTTGCGCCTTTTAAAAAATTCGCCAGCGAAACGAAAAATTCGCTGCAAAAAATTTTTATTTGCAGCGATTTTTTTCGCTGCAAATATAATTAGTTTCGCCGCAATTAATGACGAGATTTCACTCTTCTATCGCTGCGAAAAAGTATTTGCAGCACCTTATATTGCTGCTAATACCCATGACACAAAATATTCCGTCTAGAGTTGATTAATATACTTCATTGTTCCTGTGCATTAATGAGATGCTTAATAACTCACATGAAAAACATAGAAAGCTAGAAAAAGGAAAAGAGGAAGAGGAAATTTTGGCAGAGAAGATCTTCTAAATCTTTCTAAGGTTCTGATGGGCTCATATAGATTTGATCGGATATTCTTTACTTTAATTTGGTATCCAAATATGGGTAGGCAAATAAATCGTGGAGATTGCTTTTTCTCATCTTGCCATTTTAGTAAATAATGGTTCTTACTTGAATTATTCTATTCTCAAGTCGGTATGTAAAGCACACCATTCACTTCACTTAAATGTTAAGATTTGATTTATAAAATTTAAATTTTCAAATAATGTAAGCAGTGTGTGGTGTAGAGGCCTTAAGATATCAATACTTTGATGAGCATTTTTGGTGTTCCCTAGATCCTTTTTGTACTGAACCCTTAGATCAAATGACTCCAAATTGAAACTCACACAAGATGCAATTAGAGCCATAGATTTCTAGGGTAGGGGGGAGGTATTGAACTTTATGCTCTTCTATATAATGAATACGTGGCTAATAACTGCATTTTTATGGCTAAATAATAATATGGAACATTATAAAGAATTGAAAGTCATGGGTGCCATCAGTATGCAGGAAGATGGAGAGAGAAAGAGAGAGAGATGGAGAGAGAGAGAGAGACACAGAGAGAGAGAGAGAGAGAGAGATAAAAGTTTCATAACTAGCCCTTTCTTTCTTTCTTTCTTATTCATGAATTGAACCTAAACCCGAAATTCACAAAATATCAATTATTATCAGCAGCTAGATAATAATTAATTAGGATATAATGCTGAAATTTGGGTTCATAGCCCATCGAAGAAAAATATATATAATACATACATACAAACTCTTTATATACTGCATGTTTGACCATAAATAAAGAAAGTGTGTGGGAACAATGAGACTCCATCAAACTTTTGTAGGGAATAATGCCACAAAAATACGACCGAAACTAAATTCCAGCTAGCTAGCTATGTGATTAGGAGGCGGACTTTTTACCAATTTAACTGCAGGTTCTATATCAGATTTTATATATGGTTCTTAATTTATTTCCTGCATTAAAGATACATTTGGGAAGGAATATTTTCTCGATCTAATTAACATGTATGCTGCCATACGATTTTCCACTAACAAGTAAACACATCAGCTTTAACTCTAAAGTCCACCAAATTGATCTCTAGATTATATGCATGCATCTACAAATCCTCCAAAAAGCTGTTAAGAGTAGCCGGTTTTGATGATGATCAATTTGAATGCTTCCAACATTTTAATTTGCATATTTCTGCCCATTTAAGAGTATTTATGTTGGTGATTAAAAAGGTTTAAAGCAGACATATATAAACATATTATATGATGCCTAACTCATTTTTTAACACATAATGTTGTCTGATCAGTAATTCATACAGACAGCTAGCTAGGAAAGCTTTTATTTTAGCTTTTTTTTTTGCTTTCTGCAACACTAAGCAGAAAGCAATTGAGTAAAATTGTCCCAACCACTAAATCCTTTACTGGCTAGCTGGCTTGTGAATTGATTAAAGCTTGATATGCTTGTAAAAGGTGCAACTTTTCTAATCATTTTTTATATCTTTATTGGTCTCTGATGGGTGGTGTCGGCTGAGCTAACTGCTGCTGTGCATGCAATCAAGAACCAGATATATAACACCCTCATATATGATATTTTATATATATATATATATATATATATATATATATACAGTAACATATTTATATAGCTGACATAGTTTGGACAGTTGCCCAGCTTGCGCTTGATCCCAAGCAAAGAAAGTAAGTTGGCCGAGATTTCTAGGCCAGTACATCTTTTTATATTACTCCTCACTTGTTCACTAACACAGGGTCTATGGTGACCTTTCCATGAAATGAGTGCTATAAATATTGTTGGAGATTAGATGCGAGAAAATATATATATATATATATATATATATATATAGGGTTTTTTTTTATCAATCCCAAAATCATATTTTGAATTTAATAGATACTTTAGGAGAATATGTTTTTATTTAATGAGTGCTGTTCTGGCTCTTATCTATTAGTATTTGTTTTTGCTTAATAGTTAAAGAAGTGTTTTTCAATGACTTGATAATTTTTTTACTCGCCAAAAATATTTAAGAGGTTTACTTGTAAATTTCTCCCACTTAATTTCTTGATGGTGAAATACTAAGAGAAATAGTTTACATTTTTACAAGAGATAAAATTTTATCTCAGTTGGGGAAACTATTTACAAGAAATAGTAAGATAAAATTTACAAGAGATAAAGTTTACATATAATAGTTTGGAACCTAAGACAGTCGAAGGAGACAAACACAAGCAATGCACCAGTAAAGGGGCCATGGATAAACCAAACGAAGCTAATAAAAATCCATAAGCTACAAATCAACGCAAAAAAAAAAAAGTTCACTCAGAAACCAGAATGCATAAGCTACAGATCAACAAATCCATTAAGACACACTATTAATCAGTACCCACGAAAATGCATAATTTTTGCAATAAGCAACAAATGCGAGGATCAAGGGGGAGATGTATTTCTTTAAGGGGAATCACAGATACCTGTCGCTGGACCACACCGAACTGCCGATATTGGCCTTCCTAAAACAATCACTCGGAAACGGACCGCGGGGAGGCTTCAAATGTGGAATGAGGGGCACGCGATCTTCAGCTCCAGAATCGCCCGGTCCAGATTCAGGGGGTGTGCGAACTTACTACTAGGAAAAAATGGGGTCGAATGAAATCGGGAATTGGGGGGAAAGAGGTATTTGGGGGGAAATCTGATTTTCTGTGGAGGAATTGGCGCCGATGACATTAAACTGGGATTTGCAGCGAACTTGTGCGTCGGCCGAATGTTTTGGAATTTTGCGGCGTTTTAATTCGCCACAACTATCACTAAAGTCGCTGCAAAATCAAAAATAATATTTGCGGCGAAAATTTTCGCCGCAATTATTATTAAAATCGCCGCAAAAAAGCGACAATAATACGTACCGCTTGGAAGCCGTGTCGATCATGAAATCGCCGTGAATAAAGACTTATTGCGGCGACATTAATCCCAACAGATCAAAAATCGCCGCAATAGACCTATTTTCTTGTAGTGAATGCATGCCATCGTGGCATGCTCAAGTCAAGTGGGAGGAAAAAGAAAAGGGGAACGATGGTTGTAGCATTACCCTTTGATAATAGAGTAGTTGAGACATGTAGTAGTGCATCTTAGTATCAGCAACAATACACAATCATCTCACGATCTAGGGGCGATCACAACTCATCTTTTGATAATATAAAATTAATAAACACACAACACTTTATACAATATTTTATATATACAATATTTTATACAACAATATTTTAAAAGGAGATATATTTTTATAAAATACCTTATAAAACTAACATCATTTTATAAAAATATTTTTATTTTATAATATATATATATTATGAAAAATATTGTGTAAAATATTATATGTTTATCACTAGTACTCTTGATAGTAGAGTACGTACATGCAGGAGAGAAAAGGACATGATAGGCTAATTATCACATTCAATAATTTAATTTGTCATATGTTCTGTTAAAAAAAAACATATATACGGAGTCACCTTTTACCAAAAAGTACGTACGTACATGCATGTTCAATAAAAAATTAGGTAATGATACAAATTTAACTATTTCACAATTATTTTACAACTCATTTTTAATTAATCTTTATAATTATATCATTTCATCAAACGTAATTAAACTCCATTTTAAATAAAGTTGTAAAATAATTATGGAATAGTTGTAGATTTATCATTTTTTTCAGAAATTATATATTGGATGTAAATCAAATATATAAAATATAGACTGATCATCAGGAGTACTATTTTGGTTCAAACATCCTTATGAAAAACTTTTAACCGAGGATCTATATATTCTGAAATTAATGGAGATGTTGTTCTCAGACACCTAATGCCATATAACATCGATGATTTCTTTTTTCTTAATTTTTGTGTTTGCTTTTTTCACAGAAAAACAACAATTATTATATATATGTCTATCGTGTTTTTGACACTTTTAACGTACGAGCATATTCTAGCAACGGCTTGGTGCATGCAGCTCTATTCTTATAATAAGCACTAATCCTCATTTAAAAGACAAAGCAAGCCCGGATCAATTATCTATAAATATATATATATATATATATATATATATATATATATAGTTTGTTCAGTAATATTTATATCTTATTGTTTGCGGTACAATGGGTCTTTTGATCTTTTAATTTCTAGATCTGCATTAATCTAGCTAGCTAGCTTTCTGTCAATCTAATTAATTAGTCATGTGGGATTTTTAATAATTTCTTTCTTTGAATTTTTATATCTTTGAAACAATTAGCATATATGAGATTTTCTATACCTAATTCAGGAATGGGAAAAGAATCTACAGGAAACAACATCGTTATAAAATATTTGTTGATTGAAAACGACGTCATAAATTGTCCATGCATATCTCATGGCTTGTGTGCGTGGAAAGTGATTAATTTGCTTGAATTATTGTAAAATTTGAATATTGTGAGTACTCGGGCAGGCAAACGGAAAAGTTATTATAAAAAAAATTACTTATTTACGATCAGTTAATTCTAATAAAATGATTATTTATAATTAAAATTAATTACAAATAATCTTTTGATTATAATAAATTGATCATAAAAATTTATTTTTTTATAGTGAGTTATATATATATATATATATATATATATATATATATATACTAGATCGGAACAACGTGCAAAGCACGTTTGCCTAGTTCGGTGAAATATCGATATTTATAAAACATTAGTTTAAAATATAACATAATCTAACACATATTTATAACATCGATAGTTTTAGTAAAGTTGTCTCCGATAAGTTTAATACAAGCCTAACAAAAACATTAGTTCAAAATACAACATCCATGTTGTGTATTTTGTGTTAAAGTATTTTCTTATATATTATTTTCTTATATATTATTATTATTATTATTATTATCGTTTTCATTATTTTATTTTACTATTTTACGTAAAATAGTAAAATAACATCAATAACATTTTAAATAACAGGAACAATATTTTAAATAGAGTAATGAATAACTATTTAACATTAGGTTGGTAATTATTTTGAACACTAATGTATTTTTCGGATTTAAAGCCCAAAAATAAAAAGCCCAAATTCTTACATCTAAAACTCAGCCTGTAACACTTCAGCAACCCATACGACGCCATTCGAAGCAAAAAAAAAAAAAAAAAATTCCTATTTTCACATGATAGTCTTTTATATATTACCTGTCAGCCACGTAATAATATATATTTTATTAATGTTTGTGGTATTATTTTGTATCATTATTATGGTAGATGTAGATTTTATTTTATTTTATTTTATTTTTGGTAGGGTCTTTGTTTTGTGTGGTTTGTGTCTAATGTTTTGAGTGAGATTTGTTTGTTTGAGTTAGTATGTGTGTAAATTAAGGCCCAACTCGTTTACCCTCTGAAGCCTGGCCCGTCTAAGCCCACCCCAAAACTAAGTCGTTTTGGAGGTTTAAGAATCAAATGGAACCTTATGAAGCCTGGCCCCTCTAGGCTAAGAATCAAATGGAACCCTAGGGTTCCATCTTATTCTTCTCCTCTCCCTCGTTGCGCCATCGACCTCACTTTTTTTTTTTCTTCCGTTTTTTTTTTCTGCTTCGTGCCGAAGGCTTTGCCTACTCCACCGTCGCTCTCCATCAACGGCTCACCACCACGTGTACACTGAGCAGAGGCCTTCCACCGAAAAAGGGAGCCCAGCCCTACAAACGACGCCGTTTTGGCGCTACTGAAAAGAAACCCTAAGAGTTTTATCTCTTTCAATTCACCTCTCTGATGCGCCTCACGAGTCCTCTCCTCCATTCTTCTTCTCCTTTTTTCTTCTTCTTCTTCCCGAACGAACTCACCTACCTTCGTTTTCGTGTCTCTCTGTTTCTCCCACCACCACGTCCTCTCTCCGCTTTTCTTCAACTCTCTCACCTCACTCTCCCGTCCCTCAGCCCCACTCTCCCGTCCCTCAGCCCCACTCTTCGTCGCAGACAACCTAGCCGCAGCCTACCAGTGATACCACGCACAAACCCTCGGCCTCACCTCACCCTCTCTATCTTCGATTCCCCATGGTAAGTTCTTTTTGTGTTTTTAAAATTACTTTGAAATTTCAAATCCCGTAGATGATATCATGTAATTGTTTTATTAGGGTTTTTGAATCCGAAATTTTGGATTTTTGTGATTGTGTCTGTGATTGTGCTGATTTTCTCTCTCTTACTTGGAAACAATTTACACAAGATTTACAATGAGGCACCTGTGTATTAATGGTCATATAGAAAAATTATAAGCATGTATATAGTTGGATGGGTATGACTTGTGGCGAAAAAATTAATTTGATGCTATGTGGGAACTGTCTAGAATGGTGATAGACCCTAGATTGAATCTGAGGGTCTTTTGTATTTTGTATTGATAAACACAAAATAATCCTCTTTATTTAAATGTATTTTGTATTAATAGAGGAGGAGGATCATAAACACAAACAATAAAAAGATGCAAATATCAATACAAAAGACAAATATGAAATCGTAGAAGCAACTTCATTAATGAAATCATATAAGACAACACAAACAATAAAAAGATGCAAATATCAATACAAAAGACAAATATGAAATCGTATAAGCAACTTCATTAATGAAATCATATAAGACAAATATGAGAAAGTTAAGAGATACCAACCTAAAGCCGAAAAGCCCACACCGTTCAGCCACATAGGTCCAAGGTTTAATAAAGTAAAAGTCATGTTGTGTTTGCACAGTTCCTGAGATTCCTCATCATAAAAAAATATTATTGATTTCATTAATTCACAATAACAGTCAAAGAGAAGCATACCATTCATCATGATGATGAAAATAGCAGGCCAAAAAGGTGGTATAGCCTTTGGAGGAAGCATCACTAATGGATACAAAAAATTATCATTTTGATACCACGAGTAAAGGCCAACTACATGAACTACGAATGCAAGAGAAATACCAACCAGAACAGATGTTTTCCTCTCCCCCTGCAACCAAATCTGCTTGATTCTCAATTTCAGAATATGAGGAGCAAAGACCAGAATTTATTTAGTTGGAAGCGAGGCTGTATGAGGAGCAAAGACCAGAATTTGTTTAGTAGGATGCTAGGCTGTATAGCTGTCAAGTGATTTGGTTTGGCCTCTCAAAACACATTATATTTTAAAGTGCAATGTCCCATCTCCTCCCAGGCGACCTATCACCCATCAAACATCTGCAAAACTAATCAAAAACTGAAAAACCAACCAAGCCAGACATGAGAAAAGAAAAAACTCTCAAATCAGATATGGAAAAAAAACTCGTCAAATCATGCATGCATATGCTTTTTTGTGTTTAGCAACAGGCATAGTTTTTTTTTGTACATTTTTTTTATCCATTTACATGTATTCTTCTTAAAAATCTTTCTGATATATATTTTATTTTATTTTGTAGGAGTGCAATAATAGGACCATCACTAAGCCAAGACCAGACAACGCACAAATTTTTTTTTTCAGTAATGTTCAAGTATTTTTTATACCCACTTATTAAGAATATTTTTTTTAAAATGGCTTTTGTGATATTTTATTTGTTTTTTACATTATAATTTTTTTAATGTTTTACGTGTTTTTTAGCTGGTGGGCAACGTGCAAAATTTCTTCTGTAGTGAACAATTTTTTTTTTTCAGCTGGTGGGCAACGTGCAAAATTTCTTCAAAGCTTTGTTTTTAAAATTTAAAAACGTAAAAGATGCAAAGGTTACGTGTTAGAATTTTTTTTTAGCTTTGTTTTTAAAATTTAAAAACGTAAAAGGTACAATTATCTGTATGCATGTACTGCTTCAACCTGCATAAGACAAAGATCAGCCTAAAGAGAAAAGAAAAAAATTATACACTGAAAATGTGGACTGACAACCGGTACAGTAAAAAAGTATAAGATACATTCACAACATTTTATATAATATATTATATAATAATATGTTAAATGAAGGATATATTTATAAAATCATCTTATAAAATATGTTAAATGAAGGATATATTTATAAAATCATCTTATAAAATAAGATGATTTTATAAATATATCCTTCATTTAACATATTATTATACAATATATTGTACAATGTGTTTAAGATAAATCATTTTCCAAAGTATAAATCCAGAGAAAAAGTATACATGAAAGTGGTGTACTGACGGTTAAAACATAAAGAAGAAAAATAATAAATTTAAAATAATTTAATACTCAATAGATAAAGATATAAAAAATTGAAAATTGATTAAAGGATAAAAAAATAACTGCTGTCAAAGCTGCAGTGATGAGTTAACGTTGATTTAATAAGAAGTTAACGAAAAATAAAAATTTTTGTTTGATCACATTAAATAGCCACTTATATAATATAATAGAAAGATATATTAATCAATGAAAGAATTATATATGGACCAGCGCGCTTCTTTTGGCGCAGAAAGATGATGATAAACATAAGGCCGTCACTCTCCATTCATTCAATATGGGTAATGTTGAAGAGAAGTATTATAGTAATGTATATTGTATAACTATTTTTAGTTAATTATTTTTAATATTTATTTGAAAAGATATGTGATCTATATGATATCACATTATGTATACAAAATAAATACTCTCAATAATAATTTCTATCTATATTTATTCATTCAATATATACAGGTGCCCCCACCAATTAATTACTTCCTATGGTACGTACCCACACACACGACACATGCATATATAAATGTAGTGTAGGCTCCCCTACTATTTAACTTTCTCTCAATTTTGGTCCTACGATTTTTTTTTATTATTAAAAAAAACAATCTGAATGATGATATGAACAAAATAGTAATGATATGAACTTTTTCACGAGCCATGCACTTTTTATAATGAAAAAATTTTTGTTAGCCGTATCCGCTGCACATTCAATGCATTGAGTGTAAAAAAAAAAAAAAAAATATGCGAGATGTGCAATGGATACAGGCTGATCCAGCAAATCTCTTTTATAATATTTGGATTAATAATTAATGAAGTTAGATAAAATAGGATTAATAGGTTTTCTTTCTTGTTAATTAGTGAGATTTAAATTATGCATGATGCAGTTGTGTTCTCTATAAGATCAGTATCATCATATGCTAAATAATTAAAAAAAAAAAAAATTTAAGAAGATGCCCTTAACTTTCCTGCTTCGATCCCGGCCGGCCATCGATTGGATTCAAAAACTCAGATCTAAGATTATCTCTCTCCATCATCGATCCAAGTTTTTTAATTTTTATCATATCGTGCACATGATCATTATATATATTGGTGATTCAATGTATACATGCCAAAGAGAGACTTTGGTAAGCTTGTCGTGCTGCATAAGAAATCTTATCTATTCCCGTTATATGAAAGAGAACGTTGTCACCAGCCTGTTGAAAACGATATGAATGGGTGTTTCTTTTAAAATATATATATATATATATATATATATATATATATTAATGCATGGGTTGCAGTCAACAATTTCGCTTTTTTTTTTTTTTTTATGTTTTTCACAGAAAAATGTGAAAAATAAGAGTCTATAGTTGCGTTTGGATGTTGAAATGAGTTGAGTTGAGTTGAGTTGAGATGATAAAATATTGTTAGAATATTATTTTTTATTATTATTATTATTTTAAGATTTGAAAAAGTTAAATTATTTATTATATTTTATATTAGAATTTGAAAAAATTGTAATGATGAGTTGAGATGAGTTGAGAGATGTTTGTCATCCAAACGAAGCCATGACTCCGTTCGGATACTAGAGTAATATTATCTCAGATAAAATATTTATAAATAATAATAAAATAGTTTAAAAATATAAATAATTATATTGACAGACAGAGTACCCTTTGTCTATCATGTTGTGACACTTTTTACGAGTATATGCTATAAGAATATCAACTAGCTAGTAGGACTGGCCTCCAAGCTCATGTCAGATGGCTGATCAGTGCACTATTCAGCTTATAATTATAATAAGCATTAATTCTCATTTCAAAGACCAATTAATTAAATTGTTAGATCATGGCCAAATATTTCATCTTTCTCTTAATTAATTTAGGTCTCAAAATTCATAAAGAAATTGTTAGATTGGGTACGTACTCTTTAATTTTGATCTTAATTACAATTAATAATTCAGGAATAGGAAAATAATCGTTAATTATATACATTTGTGGATTGAAAAGGAGTGCATATCTCATGGCTAGCTTTTGTGGAAAGTGACATTGTGCCTAAATTGTCCACACGACAAATTGATAAGAACTACTTATCCGGCCTTTACTTCCTAACAATAATATTGTTTAGTATTCATGCACAGACGGACGCCAGCTAGTGCATGCTTCTGCCTGCTTTTTACATGAATTAAGTGTAAAACGTGTGATCGGAAGAGGAATATTATAAAGGGTAATTTTACATACAACTGTGAAGTGCATAAATACCGTATAATCGCTTTGAAAAAAGGTGGGATTAACTATTAAAAAATTAATTTTTTAAATATGAATTTCATGTTTTATTATTTTTTTTAAAGTAATTATGTGACAGTTGTATAATTTATAATTATAAATATCTTTTGTTGATTATAAATAATATATATATTATTAATTAAGATTCAAACACGAAAATAAGATTTAAAAGATGTTTACACAAGCCTGAAATTTGATGAGCCTCAGTTCCCAAGCCAAGCCCAAGGTTTGCGCTTGAACGTTTCTTTGAGTACCTTTGCATTATTTCTAAATGAAAAACATCTCGACGTATATTATTCAAAGCATCTCAAGTACCGCAGATCAGTTAGATCAACACGTAATTGAAAGCTCGTTAATTCATGAGTACAGGATTAGAAAACTAAAAGAAAAGTACTTTTTCATCATGAAAGACCTAGCTAGCTAAGTACTACTACTTCAAGCCATGACTTCCCATTCTACAAGTCCATATATGTAAGACATTGCACCCGAGCATTTCCGTGCAACTATGAACACTCCGGCAAACCAACTGGAGGCGGCAGCAGGCTTGTTTCCTCGGTTGTCCCATTCCTCACTATGAGGACAGTGGCCATGCCCAAGGTGACGTGCCTTTCAAAATGACAGTGCATAAACCACACCCCTATAAAATATATATATGAATCAACTCATGTACTATTAGCTAGCTAGTACTACAAGAGCTACACACATACACAAATATTTACTTGATTATTGTCAGAACAAAAGTGTTGCAGATGGCAGATGCAGAAAAAAAGAATGGAAGTTGCTTCAAGGCGTTACACAAACATGATAAATTTGATCAGATCGCACCAAGTACTCGTGAGTGTCTTCTTTCGAGTTCTTTCATGTCTCTCCCACGTGGGAGTTTATCTTTGTAAAATATTCATAATTTATAAAGGACATATATATATATATAGCAAGATAATGAGATAAGAAAAATATTTTAGTCATATAAGAATTACATAAAAATAAATTTATAAATTAATATAATTTGATATAATACGTCAAATTATAAAGTTATTTTTATTATAAAATAGATATAATAAATTTTATAAAATCACGTCAATTTTTATAAAATCACGTCAATTTGTGATTTTAGTTTATATAATTTTTTATATTTTTAGCACTTTTCTAATTATAATAAGTAGCACTATTATATATCGAAGACAATTGCTAACCTGGATTATTAGCAACAAATCTAATGGCAATCCAACCGCTTTTAGGAACTCCAACAGTGTTAACTTTAGGTGGATTGTCCAAATTGAGATTTTCTTTATAGGCCTCTTCGGTAAAGTTTCCAGAAGCCGTCCCGACCACGTAGAAGCTATAACCATGAAGATGCAATGGATGGTTCTCCGGATTCCCAATACTAGTTCCTTGGTACACTATTTCAATAGATTTTCCATAATCTATCGTCAAAACCTTCGTCCCTTGGCTTGGAAATATATATTCCGGATCATCCCTCTCAATGTTTGTCCAGTTAGTGCCAGGAAATGGAGGGTTATGAGGTAACTCTTCATAAGTGCCAAGCAAGCCTCTGCAAAGTGCAAATTAAAAGGTTGTAATTTTCATGTAAGTAGATCTGAGGATGACTAATATTTATACTTTGTCACAACGACAACAATGGAATATATATTAATTGTGGGGATAAGAATGTACGTACCTGGTGTATGCCTGCAATATATCAATACTTGTTGACACGTAACTTACGTTGTTTAAGCTTGTAGATAGTTTGTTACCCTGTGGACCGTCACATTTATCAAGATCACAAGGCAATTGATTTGCAGAAACTGTAATAATGATTCTTTCATCAAATCCTTCTTGGAGATTAACCGATTCTGAGTTCTTTATTTGACTTGTGAAGCTGATTGCAGCATTTGTATTATTGGGTAAAGGGAGTTGCGGATAGAGAATAGAGGATGGAGAATTATTGTACACGACAAGAGCTGAAGTGTTGGTTTCATCGTAAGGGGCATCGGAAGCTGCGAATGAACTAGCAGCCATGTAATAGTTATCGGCCGGAGACTGATTTGCTGTGAGCAGGACGTCCATTGTTTGTCCTGGGGTTATCATTATGTAACTAGTGTCAAACTTGCTTGTATATGCACCATCTTGTCCAACAACTGTGAGGTTGTGTTTTGCGATCCCAAAGAACATCTCTGTATTCATCACCGCATTTACAATTCGAAGAAGATACGTATTGCCCTCTTGGACCGGTAGAGCATACGTTGTTTCTGCATGCAACGCATACGTACGACAAAATTAATATATATAGTAGACGAGCGGTATCCGATTAATCTTCAATCCTAATTTATAAAGCCTCGTAAAAATAAATATACAACTTGATTTGATGTAGTACCTCAGATTGTAAAATTATTTTTATTATAAAGTAGATCTAATAAATTTTATAAAATTACATTAAATCTCTTTACAAGTGTTGCAGTTCTCATATATATATATATATATATATATATATATATATATATTTATGCATACCGGTGGAGCAATTATTTGGATATCCTGGTTGGCCATTGATGGTATAAGAATCTGATACGTTTGGATCAATGCCGACTGCTGCAGCTGCATTCACTAATGTTGTCAAGTTTTCCTTATACCAGTCTCCTGCAGAAAGTTAGACGAAGATTCGGATTTATAGCAGTACTATTGAGTTTTACATAAATGGTAACATAATATTTGAGCTATGAATTTTACGGTTTTTACCGAGTATAATGACTTCTTCTGCATTATATGTATAATTTGGGGTTACTCCCACATCAGGGTAAATAATAATGGCTCCATGGACTGTGGCACGTGTCCAGTTGCTATGGGCGTGCCACCAAAGAGTTCCTTCTTCATCAGAAAAGATGACCTCATAGGTGAAGTTTTTTCCTGGTTTGATGGGGCATTGTGTGATGTTCTCCGGTCCATCTGACCATGGATTTCTTGGTTGCTTCACTCCATGCCTGTAAATAAAAATCATTAAAAAAACTTTCATCAATTAATTTAAATAATCTGTCTCATAGCTTTTTGATATCATGTTCAAACGTTAAACAGTACTACCTTATCATGGATCGTGGTCTCTAGCTAGGAAACAAAGTTGCATACATGCAGATTATTAAATTAAGAGTATAACTTTTGATTTGCGCAGATCAATTTGATTCGCGGTCTCTGTTACGAACTAAATACAGAAACCTGCAACTAGTATGCATGGAAGTCGATTCGTCCTCTATGATTAAAAGAAACAAGTTGGCTCGACGGCTACAATTAGGTGTTGCAAATTTGTGAGAATGAAGGGGGAAGCTAGATAGGGTATACTGGCCGGTCATTACTATACCAGTGAATAGTGACACCATAATCTGCATGGTTGTGAACGTTAACAAATGCCCTATCGCCTTTGCGGACACGAATTGTTGGGCCAGGAAACATGCCATTTACAGTAAGAATAGTCTTCTCTTCACACAGCCTTGTGAAATTTGTCTCCTTCAGCTGCAACCACAATGTATGCTCATTTTCGATCAACTCATCAAATGCTATATATATGTAAAACAGCGTATGGTACTAAATTTGAATTGTCTATTCCGGATGATCAGTAAAACGTACAATCCTATGGAAAATGAGCAAACTTATCAGCCTGCATGCAAACGTACAGCCTATCTACGTCTAGTATAGAGAAATGATTTCTACAATCTCCAAATAAACAAGGCCAAGTCCTTGAAAAAAAAACAGATTCCACCTTAAAAAAACGTAAAAAAAAAAAATTAGTTTTTGATGGGATCCATTTTTTTATAAAAACTTGTATGGCATGTACTTAGCATTTCTTATCTACAATATATATATATATATGTACAGTGGTTTTAAATGCATGCATGCTCTATGGATGATCAGGCTAGCTGATATATATTGACAAGCGCAGCTGCATGTGCGTAATTTCTTATTAATTCTCTCCTTGTGTGTGATAGCTAGCATATTGATCAATACTGGATATATAAAGCAATACTTCTTTCCACATACTGATCGAAAGAACAAATATTTAATTGACTATATATCGTTCGCATGCACTGCAAGTCAGCGTGCATGCACGATGGTCTTATATATATATATATATATATATATATACACATGTATATATATTGGGAAAGGAGCAAGCGTGGTGATGATATGCGATGAAGCTGTACTTACAATTGTACGTATATATATTGAAAAGCAGTACTTACAATGAAGCTGTAGTGGTGGACATCATATGCGATGCAAAAGGACACCCCATACAGAAGCCAAAAACCTAGAAATCCTAGGACCAAACCTAGATTCTTCAATCTCATGTTCTGTCTGCGGCACTTCGGCCTACCAGAGAAAGAAATCTTTAAAGACAGGAAAAGTACCTGGCCTCTCTCTCTCTCTCTCTCTCTCTCTATGTTGCTTTGCTGTTTGTTTGTTCTGTGAGCATCAGCAAGAGTTCTAAGTGCTATTTATAGATAAATGCTCGGCACTGTATACATTTAAAATAATCTATAATGAATAAATTATTTGCAAAACAAATCCGAATTGAAAACATGCACATGGGATAAATATAACCGCATGCGCGCGCACGTTCTAAGTAGTGATGATCATCAGTTAATTAATTTGTTCGCATTAACTAGTATATATGCATGCATGCTTTAGAAGACTGGCCAGGCCTGTCCAACAATTTCAACTTAGCATTAGTCATCGTATTCTATACATGATCTAGTACTTCGATCTCACCCAGAATGGGATAACGTTATATATTCATGCATGCATGCATGTATGTATGTATGTGTGTATATATATATATATATATATATATATATATCAGAGTTCTTTTAATTGAAAGTGCCATCGTGGTCGCGACTTGTATATATAGAATAAAAATGTTTTAACAGATCCTATAAAATAAATTTATAAATTAACATAGTTTGATATATTAGTACGTTGAATTGTAAAAATATTTTTATAATAAAATAAATTATTTAAAATATTATATTATAAAATTACGTCAATTTATAAATTTATTTTTAAAAACTATATTTATATTCGTAAGATTCTCTTTTAGAATGGAGCAGTACCATCGTATGTCTTTCAAAAAAAAAGAAAAAATGAAAATGGGTCTACCTCGATCCAGCCGGGCACCTTCCTTATAATTGGTTCATGTCCAGCTCCAAGCCTCCAAGTGAGAGTACTTCACACTATTATTTTTTACTTTATTATTATTTTTTACTTATTTTTTTATTATTTATTACTTTTCATTTACTTTTTATTATTATTTAATATTTTATTATTTTTTTTTATTATTATTTATAAACATTCTCAACACTTCTCAACACTTCTCACTATCCAAACATACCCTAAAGCTCTAGCTCTAATTAATTAACTATTTAATGGTACATAAGGCGTGGGGCATAATGTCAGTCACATATGTATGTACCTCGGGATAATTCAAATTAATTAAGCATCCGCTATATATATAACAAGTTCTATTGTGGTCTTAACTTATTAAGTAATTTTCTGAACTTATTTAATTTTGTTGGTTTTGATAAATTTATATTCAAAATATAATAATATTAAAAGTTATGTAACAAATTCATGTAAAACAATTATTTATGTATGTTTTTTTTTATGAGAAATAATAGTTATAGTGAGTTTGTAAACACCGTGTAATCATTTAAAAAAAATGAATAAATATGAATTTACAGGAAAAATAATAATTTTTTAATAATAAATCTTACTCTTTTTTAAAATGACTCATGATTTTTATATATTTTAAGACTATACATAGTATTACTCATGCTATAAATGTTTGGTAAATGCATTGATCACGTGATTGAAACTGCTTCGTGCATGCATGGTCATGGTCGTGGCCAAACTGGGAGAATTATATATTATATGTTTCGTGACAGCCACGAAATGATGAGGCAGTTCATGTCTCTTACGGTTTAGACAAAAGTTTATTTCAATTCAATTTAAACGTGAGAATGAAAAGGTTATTTCAATTCAATTTAAACGAGAATTTACGACAATTGAAGTCAAATGATTCACACCATGGCCTTAACTTGAAATGGCTTTTGGAGAGGATATTCTAACCGGTTAGCTCACAAGATGGACCTGGGTCCTTTGCAACAACTAAAGCCCATATTATAATCAAGAAGTCTAGTCTAGTACAAAAGAAACCCACCTCATGACTAATAACGACTGGATAAGCTAAATATCGACGGGATAACTATTCAGTCAATGGTAAAGGATAAACGAGATTATTATTCGAATTTGTTAAGAGATAAATCCCTATCTCTAAATTTGAATTTGAATAAAGGATAGCCATTATCCACGGTGGAGCAAAGATAGATCACATAACTCTATATAAAATAAAAATCCAGGTAAGTAAAATGATCGAATTATTATTATTATTATCATTATCCACAAATTACTGACTTAGGTATTGGAGGCGTTCCCACGGACCCCCGTGCTCTCTACACTTTGGTTGCAGCTAATCGTGAAATGGTGGGGGTGAAACACATACATAACAGTTGGCGCTGTCTATGAGATTATTTACGTCTCACACTTTACGTGCTTTTCACATGTCCCTCACTACTCGGTCTCAGGCAATTAGAGATCAGGGAGAAACTTCATAAAATATGGAGGAGAAGATCGCGGAGACGGAGGAAATGATAAAGAAGCTCACCACGGAGATGGATTCCTTACGTAAGGAAAATGAGACTCTTAAGTCACGAAATGGGCCATCAGGCGAGGATCTGACACTCAGTCAGGCAGACAGGGTAGAGATTGAGGTAAATAGTGCGAGAAAAAGCCATCAAGAGAACGAGAAAGCAAAGAAATTGCACCACGACGTATGTAGCTAGATGGAAAAATATGAGGAAATGGCCAAGAAGATAAGAATGTCTTCTTCGGAAGATCAATTGCTGTCAAGCATAAATCTACCGTTTTCTACGGAAATCCTGGCGATGCCCCTGCCCGCGAAATTTAAAGTCCCGCAATGGACCTATATGACGGCTCGAAAGGTCCCATGGAGCACTTTGAGACTTTCAAAGCTCATATGATACTTCACGGGTTCCCGAGGGAGATTGTTTGTAGAGCTTTTCCTTTGACTCTAAAAAGATCGGCAAGAGGATGGTTTGGTGCACTACAACCAAACTCCATAGAGAGTTTCGAAGAGTTGGGCCTACAGTTCTTGACCTAATTCATGGCGAGTAGAAAAGCAGGAGACCTGCCGCTTACTTATTGACTGTCAAACAAAGATGACGATGAAAGCTTGAAAGCGTATTTGACACGCTTCAATAAAGAAAAGATGACGACCGACGACCAAGATGAGAAAATCATGCTAGGAGCACTATTGGGAGGCATTTAGCCAAGGAACCCTTTTATGGCCGAGCTGGCCCGAAAACCCTCTTCCACCTTAGGGAGAGTTCATGGATAGAGCTGATGGTTTTGTTAATGCTGAAGACACCTTGATCTCCTTAACTACCCAACCAAAAAGAAGGAGTGAACGGGAAGCGAAAGGAGGAAAGAGGAAAGACCAAGATAGAGGACAAAGGGCGGAGAGAGACCAACAAGAGTTAAGGCGGGATGGTAATGTAAGAAGGCATAGTGGCGGTTATGTATACTATTCAGAAAAAACAAAGGAAGAAGAACCAACTGAGAAAGAACGGCAAACCGAGAAGTACTGCACTTATCATAAGTCAAGCGGACATAGAAGCTAGGATTGTTACAACCTGAAGCAAAAAGTAGAAGAAATGAGGAACAATGGCGAGTTAGAACGATTGATCGCCCAGAACATGACCCCCCCTCCGATGGCAAACAAACTAAAGGAAGAATGAACACAAGAATAGAAGAAGTAAGAGCCTTAGGCGATGGGAATCACCTAAAAGGGAAAGGAGGTCAAATGAACCTAGGGACCGAAGAGTGAGAGCAGATGAAAACCAAAGAAACCAACCTCAAGGCGAGATACACACTATCATCGACATGTATGTAGGAGGTGGCCCAACTTCCTCTGGAAGAAAGACCTATGCAAGGTGGGCAAGATATGAAGAAATCTAAAATGTAGAGAGGCCCGTCAAATAGCCTCGAGTACAAGGATCACTCACGATATCTTTTGACGAGGAAGATTGCCGACAGGTTGTGTATCCCTATGATGATGCTTTGGTGGTTACAATGTTGGTGGCAAATTTTACTCCCAGGAGAATGCTGATTGACAATGGGAGTTTGGCGGATATATTGTTCTAGGATGCTGTCAGCAAAATGGAAATTGACGAAGAACAGTTGAAACCAGCACCAACTATGCTAAAAGGGTTCACTGGAGACGCGGTGCAACCAATGGGGTCTATTGCATTGCCAATATCTGTAGGCACAGACCCTTATATCGCCACGGTGATGACTAAGTTTTTAGTAGTGAGAACTCGGCCGGCATATAACGCTATCATTGGGCGACCCACATTGAATGCATTAAAAGCCATTACCTCAACCCATCATCTAAAAATGAAGTTCCCAACAGGCGAGGTACACGTACCAAGAGGAATAGGCGAAGTACGCGGCAAGTAGGTCTTGGCTAGGGAATGTTATGTCCATGAGCTCAAACAAGGGCAAAGGGAGGTCAGCATGGTGGATTTTGAAAAACAAATGATCCTCCCGCTGGGACCATAGGTAATGGCAACAGAGTTAGAAACTAGGGATTAAGATACCCTGAAGCATGGAGAGGAAGATGAGCCTCTAGAGTATGTCACCCTTGAATAAAACCATCTCGAAAGCCACGTGAAGATCGGGACAAAATTGGCACAGGAAGAGAGATAGCAACTGATAAATTTCCTCCTAGACCATAAAGATGTATTTACATGGAGTCATAAAGATATACCCAGAATAGGCAAGGAAGTCATCGAACATGAGCTGAACGTAGACCCAAAGATACGTCCAGTAAAATAAAAGAAGAGAAACTTTAGTACCGAGAAGTACGAAGCAATTGCAGAGGAGGTTGATCGGTTATTAGCAGCTGGATTCATCAAAGAAGCATGTTATCCAAAGTGGCTATCTAACTTGGTGTTAGTAAAAAAGTCCAACGCGAAGTGGCAAATGTGCGTGGATTTTACCGACCTTAACAAATCTTGCCTAAAGGACAGCTTCCCATTACCAAGGATAGATCTGATAGTGAACGCAATAGTATGTCATAAAATGCTAAGCTTTATGGATGCCTACTTGGAATACAATCAAATAATAATGAAGAAGACTAATCAGGAGAAAACCGCCTTTATAACTGATCGGGGACTGTATTGCTATAAAGTGATGCCTTTCGGCTTGAAGAGCGCTGGGGCAACCACAAAATGTTTAAAAACCAGATCGGAAGAAGTATGGAGGTGTATGTCGATAATCTACTATTAAAAAGTATGGAGTTTGACAACACATAGAAGACCTTAGAGAGGCTTTTCAAGTCTTACGTCAGTACCAAATGAAGCTCAAACCAACAAAATGTGCATTTGGAGTATAGTCGGAAAAATTCCTCGGTTTTATGGTGTCAGAGAGAGGGATTGAAGTAAATCCCAAAAAACTCAAAGCAATAACAAAGATGAAGTCACTCACGAACTTGAACGAAGTACAAAAACTAGCGGGGAAGATTGCAGCTCTAAACAAGTTTGTATCCTGATCAAAGGATAAATGTCTTCCTTTTTTTCAGGTGCTTAAGAAAGCACGAGAGTGGGACGCCAAGTACGAATAAACGTTTTCTCAGTTGAAAGAGTATCTAACTAAGCCACCATTGTTTAGTCACACCAAGCCAGGAGAGTCATTGTCATTGTACTTAGCAGTAACTCCAGACTCAGTATTTGCTACGTTGGTACGAGAGGAAAGAAATGAGCAAAACTCAGTGTATTACGTAAGCAGGGCGCTGAGAGGAGCAGAGACCAGGTACCCAAAGGTGGAGTTGGTTGCCTTCGCAGTGGTAGTAGCAGCAAGGCTGTTACGACCTTATTTTCAAGCTCATCCAATAAAAGTAATCACTTTGTCACCCCTACAAAAGGTGTTGCAGAAACCAAACACCTCAGGACGGTTGGTCAAATGGTCAATCGAACTGAGTATGACATCAGCTACATACCAGAAAGCATTGTGAAAGGACATATACTAGTTGATTTTGTAACAGAGTTTTGCAACTTCAAAGAAGAAGTCCAAAAACAACCTGAGAAGAATCCATGGCAAGTGTATGTATGGGTCAGCCTACCAAGCAGATGGAAAAGTCGGGGTGTACATAGTAACAAGTAAAGGGAAAGAATCGTACCATGCAGTACGATTGGAGTTCAAAGTAACAAACAATGAAGCTGAGTATGAAGCACTACTCGTTGGATTGGCGATCACGAGGGTATTAGGGGTGAAGAAGTTGAAATGAAAATTGATTCACAAGTGGTAGTCGGGCAAATCACGGGAGAATATTTGGCGAGGGGATCCAAGCTAATAAAATACCTTCACCAAGTACAGGAACAAAGCAAAGATCTCAAGTATTTTCGAATCGAAAAGATACTTCATGGAGACAACTTCAAGGCTGACTGATTGGCGCATGCGGCTTCAGCAAAGCAAGAAGAAACACTACCATGGAAGGTTGATTTACAAGCAATAGCTAGACCAGCAGTAGAAGAAGAAAGTTTGCACATTGGGGAGAACACGTCAGGATGGGCAAATGATATCAAAAAATATTTGGAGACAGGTGAACTTCCATCATCTTGAGAAGATGCGAGAAAGTTAAGAAGTATGGCGACTAGGTTTACTATAATTGACGAAGTACTTTGCAGGCGGGGTTTCTCAAACCCATTGCTGCGATGCATAACAGAGGAAGAAGCTGGATATGTAATGAAAGAGGTACACGAGAGGATTTGCGGGAGTCACTCAGGAGGACGATCACTTGCTATAAAGATTGTAAGGGTAGGGTACTATTGGCCAAATGCACTCAAAGACGCAAAGGAGTTCGCAAAAAAATATGGTCAATGCCCGATTCATGCGCCAATCTCAGGTGCACCCCCTGAAAAGTTGCAGCCCATAACATCCCCATAGTCGTTCGCCCAATGGGGGTAGACTTGGTGGGCCCTATGCCCCCTAGCATATGAGGAACCAAATCCATCATCGTAGCTGTCGACTACTTTACAAAGTGGGCAGAAGCAGAGGCGATAGCTACAATAACTGCTCAAAGTGTGACAAAGTTCCTATGGAAAACAGTAACATGCAGGTTTGGGATACCTCAATTTATTATTTCTGATAACGGAAGACAATTTGATTTCGAACATTATCATCAATGGTGTGCAGAGCTATGAATCAAGGTCAAGTACTCTTCCCCAAGCCATCTCCAGACAAACGGACAAGTGGAAGCAACTAATAAAACCATCATGGAAATACTAAAAAAGAAGATAGGCAACAAAAAAGGGTTATGGGCTAACGAGCTCTCGAAAATTTTGTGAGCTTACAGAACGACAGCAAAGACCTCAATAGGCCAAACACCTTTCGTCATAGCCTATGGGAGCGAGGCGATGGCACCAGTAGATGTTGGGTTACCGAGCTACAGAGAAACAAAAAATGATCGAGAAGCAAATGTAGCAAGATTAGAAGAAAACCTGGACCTATCAGGGGAGATAAGGGTAGATGCAGAAGTCAGAGTTACAGCTTCTAAGAGGAAAGTGGAGCAATATTTCAACAAATGAGTAAGGCCCAGGTCATTCAAAGTGGGCGACTTAGTGCTGAAGGAAACCGGTGTAACCTCGGGGGAAGAAGGGAAGTTAGGCCCTCGGTGGGAGGGACCTTGCGTTGTAGTGGCAAGTCACAAGTCGGGGACTTGCCACCTCAAGGATGCTGCAGGGCGCCGGCTACCTCATCCATGGAACGCAGAGCACCTACGAAAGTACTACGTTTAAAGAAAAGATATGTAATTTTCTTTTCATTTCATTTGTTGATTTACCTAGGAATATCATTTTCAATAAATGCTGGCACGTTTTGTCTACTTTTTCTTTTGTTTTGTTCCTTTTGGCTTTGCAATAAGTATCCAAGTTTAAAAACTCAAAGGATAAAACAGTTGAGGAACTCTCCCATTAACACCTTCATGCCAAAAGGCGACGTGGTCGAGGGACTTTCTCACAAGCCAAAAAACTTAAAAGGTTAAAATGGTCAAGGAACTCTCCCGTTAACACCTTCATGCCAAAAGGAAACGTGGTCGACCCTTTAACCCCTCAGTACTATTTATATACTTCTGACCATCAAGAAATCTTAAGACTTTGTGTTTGATTGTGATTAGAGATATAGAGTTAATCTTATCTCTTAGGAATTTTCTTATCTCATTATTACTCATCTATTAACTGATAAATTTTGAATTATTCCAAACTTTATCAAGATAGATATATGGGACTTAGAGTTTAAATAAAACACTTACAATAAATACAACAGCTGCGCATGCTGCATCATGTTCCTGAATAACGTCGAATGGGAACATATATGGGAAAAAGACCGTGCGGCGACTTAATCAGTGATCATCATGTTGAGGGAAAAATGTGTTAATTGGCATATTCTTGTGAAAACCTATGTAAAGTTGAGTTGTAACAAGTGTTGATGCATTGGTACATGAAAAATATTGAAGTGTGCTCAACATGGCTCGACTGGCGCTCGAGCGGAACCTTCCAGAGAGGTTCGCTCGATGGGCGCTCGACATAGTGCTCGAGCGGAACCCAGACAGAGTGGTTCGCTCGAGGTGAGCTTGACGTGGCGCTCGAGCTGAACCCATCCAGAGTGGTTCGCTCGACGAAGCGCTCGAGCGGAACCCAGACAGAGTGGTTCGCTCGAGGTGAGCTTGACGTGGCGCTCGAGTAGAACTCATCCAGAGTGGTTCGCTCGATGTGCGCTCGACGTGGCGCTCGAGCGGAACCCATCCAGAGTGGTTCGCTCGATGTGTCGCTCGCTCGAGCGGAACCCATCCAGAGACGCTCGAGACGCTTCGCTCGACACCTCGCTCGAGCGGTTTCAGAAGATAACGTGCGCTCGACCTTCGCTCGACACCTCGCTCGAGCCAATGTTCAAAGACAACCTAAAATTCATGTTTTGGGCGCCGTGACTTGCTGGGACTATAAATAGAACAGATCATTTCTGTTCTGTGGTGTGGAAAAACAGAGCAAAACCTTAAGTGTTTCAAGAGCCAAAGAGAGAAACCTATTCCTCACCTTGTGAATCTCTTTTGGACAAACACAAATCCACCACACCACTCTCAAGATCAAATCTCATTCAAAGTCCATTGAAGTGGACGTTTTGTTGGCCGGAAGGTTTCCGGAGCTGCTGTTGATGCAGAGATCGAGAGGTTCTCGTGGAAAGCTATAGAAGGTCGGAGTTCCGACACTACATGCGTGTAGAGATCGAGTGGGTCACTCGTGATGTTGCAAGCCAAGTTTAGGAACTACAAAGGTTTTGTGAGTGTCTCTAAATTGGTTGTAATGAACTTTTTCTATAGTGGATTTTAGGTAGTGGCTTACACCCGGAGTGGTTTTAGAATTTGAATACGTTCTTCAAATGAGTTTCCACTTCGTGACCAAATCCTTGTGTTGATTATTTGCATGATTTGTATCATCTTTTATTTACTTCTTGCCATTAAATTTTATTAGTCCACATAATTTGTACTGCACCTATTCACCCCCCCTCTAGGTGTTATATGGGATAAAACCACTACTTTTTCACATCAGAATTAGGTAATTGATTTGTCCTCATTAGAATTTAGAAGTACTAAAGGAGAATCAGATTGTAAGAATATATATATATATATATATATATATATATATATATGTACAAACACACACACAAATAGCAACGCTGCCTTTTGGATAAACAAAGTAAAATTACAAAATTTATTATTAGAAAGTACGACAGTACCAACGTGGAATTTAAGATTATGAGCATGCATGGCTTTCCTTTCAGTGTCGAAGTAGAAAAAGGAAAGAAGCATGCATGCATGCATGATTTCTTCTCTTTTTCCTTGAGAAATAATTTTTAAAATTTATAGTGAATAGTTCACACATTTCTACATGACAATTATCAAGATATATAATTAAAGCTTTATTGCTAGGGCGGCCTGCAAAAGTTAGTTAGATCTAAGGATTCAAATCACCTCAAACGAATCTAATTTATATATAGCAACGCCTTATGTACTCCAAGTTTAAAAGCTAATAAGAATCAAACATTTGATACGCATCACACGTACCTAGCTAGGAGCTCACTAGCTAGTACAATCAATAGACTAATTCTCATCTGCCATCCATGGTTTCACATTAGAAAGGATATGTTTTGGCTCAAGATCATTTTATTAAAAAAAAAGTTATTCTACTCATCAGAAAGGATATGGTTTGTGGCATAGCTAGGAACCAAATTTACATCACCTCTAATCTACTCCAAAAATCAGTTCTGCATCCTAATCTTGATCTATTTACCTTGACATAACATAACCTCCCTCGAAATATTACAAGAAGTTGGGAACATCTCTGAAGAAGATTAATGAAAGAGAGAGACTTTGGGCATTGAAAGCATTTGAAGAAGGAAAATTAATGAAGACAATTGAAATATTGAAGTGATTTATTTATTTATTATTATTATAATTTATGTAACCCTATTTTTATTGATTACCCTCCTTTCTGGAGGAGGAAAACTATGGTTACAACTAGATATCTAAGGGTTACATATCATCCTAAATTCTAAACCTAGTTAGGTATCAAAATGAACTGCAAGAACACAAATGAAAACTACTAACTTTAATCCAATAGGAATTCCTAACAAATCAAAACACAAAAGTGCGTGCTAACAAAACCTGCCATCAAATCAAGACAAAATAAAGCATAAATTGCACAACAAAATATAATAAAAAAATGTTATCGATGTCGTATAACTTGTAAACATGCTCGATCCATTCGAATAGCTCCCATAATATCTTTTGGAAGGCTATCTTGGGTATTAAATAAATACTTTGTACCTCTTGTGCTCAGTTTAACTAATTTGTCTGCAACATGGTTTGTTTCCCTAAAAGAATGATAAAGACATACCACCATTGAACGAGCCATCAATCTAGCCTCTTTCCACTATCTCTGGCTATGCTAAAGAACTTGCACATCTTTCTCCCACCAATTAACGACTAGCTTAGAATCTGTTTCAACCTTTATCATGTGATTAATATTTATTTTAGCACATAAACTAAGACCATCAAATAGGGTTCTTATTTCTACAATGTTGTTTTAATTAATACCACAGAACCTAACAAAGGCAAAATTCATATGACCATTCTCATATTGAAGAATCCCTCCACCTCCACTTCGACTTGGATTGCCCAAACTACTGCAATCAATATTAAGTTTAACAAATTCCTGTGTCGGACGCATCCACTTCAATATTTGCATAGACTTTTATTGAACATGCATCTTCATTAAATCGAGTTACTGTAAAATCTCCCCATGCATATGAGCATTTGGTGAAGGGGCTTATTCGTTTTCAAGTGATCAATATTAGAGTTTTATTAAAACTCAACGTCTAACGCACTTATATCTCAAAAGTCTAAGGTTGTGTTTGGATGTTGAAGTGAGTTGAGTTGAGTTGAGTTGAGATGATAAAATATTGGTAGAATATTATTTTTTAATATTATTATTATTTTAAAATTTGAAAAAATTGAATTGTTTATTATATTTTGTATTGGGATTTGAAAAAGTTGTAATGATGAATTGAGATGAGTTGAGAGTAGTTAAGGAACCAAACGAAGCCTAAAAGGGTTTATTTGCAAAAAAAAAAAAAAAACCATAGCCTCTGTTATTTTTTTAGTATTGTCTGAAATATATACGGTCTCTGTTATTTTATTCAGCAAAAAGCCCAAAAAGGTTTATTCGCATAAATAAATAATAAAAAAAAGGTAATTTACGGGCTGGGCTAGGCCCGACTAGACCCAGACTAGGCGGCCCATGCAAGTTCGAAGCGAACAACGTGACTATACAGGGAGAAAGAAGTAGATGATATCGGATGCTCCAGCTTTGTTGCTCCCTAGATCCCATTAGAAAGGACATTGCTATTACTTCTGCTTTGTCTTTGGGTCTTTTAATCGAAAACTTGGTGGACAATTGCTGCCTGGAAAACGAAGAGAATAAGGACGGCGTTGGTGGTTAATTGTCTGAAAATACTTATAGACTTGTGGTGCTGGTCGTTAGTCAAAAATCAACTGAATTCCCTCAAAGTTCGACGGATTTTGGAGGAATTGGGTTTTGTTCGGAATTTACGATTCTCTGAACCGATTAATTGAATTATTAAATTTTGGGGGCTTCTCCAAACGTCCTAAATTTTAATTTCCATCTATCGTGATACTGTGTAATTGAGCGAAAATGATGGTTGAGGATCTCGCTGTTGAGGCCAAGGAATCGGCGGTGCGCGAGGTTGCAAAGCTATTGCCGCTGCCGGATCTTTTGCAGTCTATCGCATCGATCAAGGCCGATTACATTACGCGTCAACAGGTGCCAACTCCATGCAATTTGCCCATGTATCTGTTCAAACATGCTCTCTTTTTTTCTTTTTCTTTTTTGTTTCCAGGTTTCTGAGCTGTTTTTGGTAAGGATTTTTCGTGGGATTAATACTGGTGGATGAGGTTAAAACTGGTTGTGTTTATTTCATTTTGTTAACTATTACCTTAAAAAAAAGGCAGCTTTCGTTTTTATAATTGGTAACTTAGGTTGACTACTATCTAATGTTTGGAGGTGTGATTAATGTTGTGTAAATGTCTAGAAATTCGGGAAAATGGGGCCTTGGCTCAGGTGGTAAAGGGTTACGATTGGATATGGACCTCGGCTTCCAAGTTTTATCATGACAGATAAAAAAATGTGCATAAATTAAATTGCACTCTGTTATGGGTCCTGTATGATTCTTTTACATTGCTGTATATCATGATCTTGGTGGTTTTGCGGCTGGAGTGAATCTGGGGCTTTCTACTTTCTAGTACCTGTTATTCCGACCATCTAGATTACCAAACTATTCACGTTTAGAGTTACCATGATTCACTGCAACCCTTGTGAATCGTGATCAGGGGTTGCCACTCATCCATTTTAGTACATGGACAACACAGAAATGTTATTTCCCTTCCTATTTTTTTCCTGCCAACCCCTTTAGAAAGAAACAACATAAGTTGATTTGAACATTTTGTGTGTTTTAGTTAAAATGATATAATTATAGAACTTCTAATTTACAACTACCTTATTGCATTCTAACTTCCAGTTAAGTAATTTAGATATGATGTGAATAAGCCTATCTTTAGAACTCGTTCTTCCTTCATCTTGGGGTAAGTGGCATGTCACATTACTTCTAGTGCATGTTATTTTGACTCATAGCCTATTCCACATAACATACCTGACCGAAGATTCCTACAACCAAGTTCTGTGAAGTTAAGTGGAAGCCCTTTATTATTGTTATTTTTTTTTATAATTAGGTGGAAGACCTTTAATGTTGACAACTATGATGTCATGTAATTATTATGTTAAGCAGATTACAGATTCTAGCATTTATGGATATTTAGATACATACAGAATATATGAAATTGACATATGTGTCAATATAACATATAGACCTTGTATAGTAGATTCGTAGAACTAAGTTCTTAGAAGTTGGGTGGAAAGGTGTATATGCTTGTTGATTATGGGTATAGCATCAATGGCTTTGTATTAGTTCTGGCATTTCTAGACAATTTATGGAGATAATACTCTCTGTTACTCAGGTTTTAGAAATTTAGAAATATTCTCCATCGAAGTCTGAAAGTTGATTACCTCTAGGGGTCTACTAGCGTTTTGCTTGTTCAGAAATGGGAGGAGTTGGAAAATCTGATTTGACAAGATGAAACAATTGAATGTGAACTTTTATTGTAAGCCTAACATTAAAACGTGGCGTGATGAATGAGTCATAATAATTAGTGCAGTTGTATGAGGGCATGATAACTTACAGCAGGTTTTGCCCACAGTTAAATACCTTTTTTTTTTTTATAAGTAAACCCACAGTTAAATACCTTTGTGCATCTGTCTGGATCATTTGTGCGGAGGCAATTAATTTTGGTGGTGTTAGACGTTTCAGTTCATCCATATCTTTTTATAATGATATAAAATATTTCACTATAGTGGCATAATAATATTTTTTTGAAGAATTTCCATAGAAATGTTCAGATTGTCATACTCAATGTTGCCGTTGTTATTTAATGTCAGGCAAATGATGCACAACTTAGCACAATGGTTGCAGAGCAGGTATATGCACATATTCTAATCCTCTTTCATGGGGAATGCTGCTATGTTGGAATTTCCCTCACCATCTTTTTCTTCCTTGCTCTACTTTTTGATACATTTATGGAGCTGCAAACGTCTGTCAAGTCTTATATTTTAATGTGCTTACACAATAATTGTTTGCCTGCAGGTTGAACAGGCAGAAGCTGGACTGGAATCTCTTTCCTCATCACAGAACACGATAAACCTTCTCCGGGAAAACTTCCTTTCAATTGAGATGTATGTTGACAGTAAAACCCAGCGTGTGTTTTAACTTTTTGGGAGGGCAGAGGTGGTTTTTTTTTTAGACTTTTATCACAGTATGGATGCATCTGGCTTTGTGGCTAATATGGTTGCCTTGTGCATCAGGCTTTGTCAGGAATGCCAAACATTAATTGAAAACCATGATCAAATAAAGCTCCTTAGCAATGCAAGGAACAATTTGAATACAACATTGAAGGTCAGTGTGTATGAGCTGAGTTACATAATCTTTATATCATTATTATTTTGTGTCTGTTAATGTACTTACATTTTGTATACTCTGGAAAATGAGTTGTAGTGTTTTGTTTCAACCTTTTCCCTCTATCTTATTAACTGCCCAGTGCAGATGCAGCCTTACTACTATGCTACATTTGACTATTACCAATCAAGTTGGTTTGGAATAGCCTGACGAGAGTCTATCTTGCAAAAGAGGGAATGGAAAAAGAAAAAAAAACCTCTAGAGGCATAGCTTTAGGACCTACTTCTTTGTTGTTTTACTTACTCTGCTGTGTAGTTTTTCTATAGTTGACGACTTAATTTTTTAGGATGTTGAGGGTATGATGTCCATTTCTGTTGAAGCAGCTGAAGCTCGTGATTCTTTGAGCGATGATAAAGAACTTGTTAATACTTATGAGGTAATAATATTTGTTATGTATTGTTACCTTGAACCAAGACTTACAAATGACTGTATCTTCATATTCCGGATTTTTCTTATTCATAGAGGTTAACAGCTCTTGATGGGAAGCGGAGGTTCGCATTAGCAGCTGCAGGATCTCACAAAGAAGAGGTTGGCAGACTAAGGTCTGTATCATCTTGTAAATGTCTTTGTCACAGATTTGGGTCCTTCTAGAAGCCAACCTAACATGATAAAAAGTTTCAAACCAGGGTGACTTGATTTCATTGGTATTTCCTAAACTCGTCAATATTGGCGAATCCAACTGTGGGAGATTATATGCCAAGCCTACATCATTCAATTCGAGATATAGAATAAATTGCTCAACATGTCTTTTAACGTTAGTCAGAGCAAAACTTGCTACCCTATGATGGATAAAATCAAAGACATTAAATTTCTAAAATAAAAAATGATAAGAAGAAGAAATATGCTCTAGTATTAAGAATTTATTACATTAAAAAAATTTCTGAGTGAGGAATAAGTTCTAGCTTCTCCCCCAGTCACAGTTATAATTTTTAGAATGTGCCCAATACAAGTAACAGTTACATATATAACAAAAGCAGCGCAATAGTCGTTAAATACTTATAAAAAAGTAGTCATTATGTATAAGCTCAAGAATGAAACCAGTATTGAAGTCTAGAGGTGCCCAGACAAGACTGAATAGTTTTGGAGGGCTAGGGCACCATTAATAAAATATTTAAAATGTCTACTTTTAAAATTTACAGTGAAACTAAACTAGCATGCATAGGCGACGCTCTTGTATATGTCCCGTATACTTGGGTCTTTGTCTATTTCATGCTCAATAAAATTTTTTGTTTATCAATAATAAAAAAAAAAAAATTACAGTGAACGATGACCAAAACAACCCCCCAAAAATTTCCCCCTCCCTTTCTTGTGTTGGGTGTTTGGGGCAGGGGGAAATCCCCCATAGACTTGTCTTTGTGTAAGCCGTCGAGACATGCCAGTTTCACAACAAATTTTTGTGAGTTCGCTAGGAGCATATAGTTTGCAATAGTTAGCACTTTTGGAATTGAGTGGATTATACCCCAAAGGATGGTAGATTTGTTGGCATGCTGGTGGAATCCCTGTGGTGCTCGTAGAAATTCAGATATTTGAATGCTGAACCTTCTTTCTTAATGTTGTGTATTTGGCGATAACATAATGTCCGGACTTTTGAAGACCATGGGAGGACAGTGACAAAATTAAAAGCCATAATATCCATCAGTCTCTTTGCTTGGATGACTTCTCACAACAAATCCTCCAGCGTATTATATTTTTAAGGAATTTCATTCCTTTTATTCTTCTTGCTAGTTGGGTATATCTTTTTGTATACTACCTGTGTACTTGGTTTGCGGTTGTGCCCCTCTGCACTTCTACTAAACTTTGCATTACTTATTAAGAAAAGGCCATTTATAAGGAGTGGGAAAAAACTTGTTCCTCACTTATCAAAAAATAAATAAAAAACTTGTTCTAGCAACCACCATGTCTAAAATTTTTGTGATTGTACCAGTGAGCTTGACATCAACGATGCAGTTGAGTGGCTAGTTCAGTGTAGTTCTACCTTTATTTGCCACGTAATGTTTTAATGCTTGGTTCAACCCAACATTTACTGTTTCTTAAATTGACACTTGAATTTGACTTTCAATTACTTGGGTAAAACATGATCTGTCTTGCTGCAAGAACAACCTTTTATATTGTTAAAGTAGAAACGGTATAGACAACAATAATATTGATTTAATTTATATTACACTTTCAGTCAATGGAACTTATAGCTTAATGACCTCTCTCTCTTAATTTGGAATGTGGCCCAGAGAATATTTTGAAGATGTTGATCAGACTTGGGAGACTTTTGAGAAGACATTATGGGGTCATGTTTCCAACTTCTATAAACTTTCTAAAGAAAGGTAATATTCTTTTTAATCTGGAAAAACTTGGAAAATGGTGATCATTCCTTTTTTTTGGAATATGACTGAATTTATTTCTTTCAATCAACTGCATTTTGGTTCCTTTTGTTTAAGCTGTTGTTACTTGAGATATGATGTAGTGTTTCATATTTGGTTCTTTCAAGTGGTCTGAGATTTGTGCCTTTGTTCCACTTCTCAAAAAATGTTAGAAGATTTTCTTGTATTCTGATTTGGTTTACTTGCAAATACCACTAAGTAAAAGTGCTGAGAAATCAGTTTGATAGGTTGCTAAAATAATCTCTGGATTTCTTGAGACGTCAAGAAGACATTTATTATTTTTGCCCCTCTCTTGCCTTCTACCTCCATCAACCCAAAGAAGAGAAAGTTAAGAAAAGGAGATGCATGTGGGTCAACCTGTTTTCTTTTCCCACATGAAGGTGTGATATCTGGTATACAGGCAACTACTTTTTAAGGGAGACTGTAGAGAACCATACACTGCATCGATGCAGAAAATTCAGCCTAGCTTTGTGAGAGATCTCTCACAAAGTAGCTAAATAATAAAGCTTCTTTAATTGAGGCTTTAAAGGGTAATTTTGGGCTTAGGGAGGGGAACAAATGCACATAGTTTTTTCATTGGGTTGCCAACTCACATAGGAGGAATAATGCCATTGAAACCATGATTATAGATAGCTGTGAATCTTCTGAACAGTCAGCGATAAAGGGTCACATTGCTGGACATTTTGAAGATTTGCTTTCAGAACCCTTTGAATGGAGGCCTAGATTAGATGGCCTTGTTTTTGAGGTCATTGATCAGACTAGTATGGCTTGGCTGGAGAGACCACTTGAAGAGGAAGAGGTACAACAAGTAGTCAGAAAAATGAACAAAGACAAAGCTCCGGGCCCGGATGGTTTTACTATGGCATTTTTTCAGACATGTTGGGAGGTGGTGAAAGGGGATGTCATGCAGGTTTTTCATGAATTTTTCACCTTTGGGAAATTTGAGAAGAGTTTAAATGTTACATTTATTGCACTCATCCCTAAGAAGGTTGGTGCACTAGAGGTGCATGATTGCCCATTAGTCTTGTGGGCAGTATGTACAAGATAATATCAAAAATTCTTGCTAATAGGATGAGCACGGTTATGGATAAAATCATCTCTAAGTCTCAAAATGCTTTTGTTAGGAGTAGACGAATCTTTGACTCGGTCCTCATTGCCAATGAATATTTGGACAGCAGAATCAAGTCAAGAGTCCCGGGTATTTTATGCAAACTAGACATGGAGATGGCCTATGATCACATGAATTGGGAATTCATTTTTTACTTGTTGAGGCGATGTGGTTTTGGGGAGTGATGGAGGGGGTGGATGAGACATTGTGTGTCAACCGTTCGCTTCTTGGTCTTGGTAAATGGCGACCCCATGGATTTCTTTAACAGTTCGTGGGGGTTGCGACAAGATAATCCATTATCACCCCTCTTATTTGTTATAGTCATGGAGGCTTTAAGCAGAATGTTATCAGCTTCAGTGGAGGGTAGCTTTTTTTTAGGTTATTCAGTGGGGGATACTAACCATGGTGCTATCATTATATTGCATCTTTTGTTTGCAGATCATACACTGTTATTTTGTGAGGCAAATCCAGGTCATCTTCAATCCTTAAAGGCTATTTTGCTGTGTTTTGAAGCGGTCTCTGGGTTAAAAATAAATCTCTCTAAAAGGAAATGGTTGTTGTGGGTAATGTGTGTAATGTCAAGGCGTTGGCTAATATATTGGGATATGTGGCCTCTTCACTGCCTATGAAGTACCTTTGCCTCCCGTTGGGAGTATCATTCAAAGCCAAGACTATTTGGGATGAGATGTTAGAGAAAATAGAGCGTAGGCTAGCTGGGTGGAAACGAGTGTATTTGTCTAAAAGGGGTCGGATTATACTAATAAAGAGTACCCTCTCAAACCTTCCCACTTATTTCTTGTCATTATTTCCTCTTCCCGCTAGTGTTACCTCGTGGATTGAGAAGTTTCAACGAGATTTTCTGTAGGGTGGACTTGGAGATGAGTTTAAATTCCATTTAGGTGGGTTGGTCAAGGTGTGCTCTCCCTTGAGGGGTGGTGGATTGGGGGTTCATAATGTGAGGGCCTTCAATAAGGCTCTTCTCAGGAAGTGGCTATGGAGATATAATTATGAGAGGGAAGCCTTATGGAAGATGGTGATTGATACTATGTATGGGAGTATAAGGGGGGGTTGGTGCTCTAATGAAGTTAGGGAGGCATATGGGGTGGGTTTATGGAAGCATAATCGGAAAGGTTGGTGGTCTTTCTCTAGCAACACTAGGCTATGTATGGGGGATGGCAATAGAATCAGTTTTTGGCATGACGTTTGGGTTGAAGATATGGCTCTTAAAGATATCTACCCCTCTATTTTCAGAATTGCAAGGGAACAAGATGTTGTGGTGGCTGACTTGCGGTATATTAATAATGGTGCGCAACAATAGAATGTTAGTTTAATTCGAGAGTCCCATGATTGGGAAGTAGGAGTTATGATGGTAGAGTTCCTTAACTTGTTATACAACATTAGTCCTGCTGTTACAGCAGTGGATAAATTGGAGTGGCGGCCCTCCAGGAAAGGCAAATTTTCTGTACGCTCCTTTTATAAGACTCTTACTACCCAAGGTAGGAATCACTTCCCTTGGAAGAACATTTGGCGGCGTAAAGCATCTACAAAGGCTTTTTTTTTTTACTTGGACAGCAACTTTAGGGAAGATACTGACTGTTGATAATTTAAGAAAACATGGGCTTATCATCATCGACTGGTGTTATATGTGTAGAAATAGTGGTGAAACTGTGGATCATCTACTTCTACATTGTGAGTTTGTAAGGGTCATATGGAATTATTTTTTTAGCAAAGTGAGATTAGCATGGGTTATGCCGGGAAGGGTGGTTCATGGTTGAACTACTAGCTAGCTGGAGAGGGATCATGGGAACACCACAAATTGCAGTTGTGTGGAAGGTGACTCTCATTTGTATTTTTTGGTCTATTTTGAGAGAAAGAAATGATAGAAATTTCGAGGATCGTGAGTGCTCCTTAGAAGAGTTTAATAAGAGTTTTTTCTAGAAGACTTTATTTATGTGGGCCATTGCTTTAGATGTAAGTGGTCTCAGTTTCCATGACTTCCTTGTAACCATTTCTAGTTCCTAAATAGGTGTAATCATATGTATACCTCCAGTGTGCTTGGGCTATGCCTATCTTTATATCAATAAAATATCTTCGTACTTATCAAAGAAAATTTTGGGCTTTTTTTGGTGGGGACTGGTTTTTCTACATTTTTTTGTTGGCATCATGATTGTTTATGACTCCGCGTTTGTTTAGTAGTTTGCGGAGGCTTATTTAGGCTAGAATTTCAAAACAGCTGGATGTGAATACTGAATAGCTCAGATGAGTTGCTTATTTGTCAAGATGTTAGGGTTAGAAGGAAAAATTGGGATGGGGAGAGGCTTAATTTTATAATGGTCCGGTGGCGTCTCTTTCATAAACAAGAAGTAAAAAGTCATATCACAGGTTTAATCTCACCCGAGTTTACAAGTTTAATGTTACTACCAAAGAGACAGAATATTGCAACTAAAAGTTTTGCACTTTGTGGTGTTTCAGGAAAAACCAGCTGCCTTCTAATATATATTTTTTTTCACTGATGTTCAGAGTGCATCCCTTAGTTATAGATTTATCTTCCTTCCTTTCAGATACATATTCTTTAAAGTCCTTATTTCTTAAATTATTTGTTAATTTCTTAAATTATTTGTTATTTTGTGATCCTTCTAATGGTCATTTTATTTTTATGTATGCTTATTCTTTTTTGCAGCCCACAAACTTTGGTTCGTGCTTTAAGGTATGCCTATGATGAGCATTTTTGTTCTTTATTTTCTTGTTGAATAGGCTTCTGATACTCTCTCTGGATTTTGTTGATCTCTCTCTCTCTCTCTCTCTCTCTCTCTCTCTCAAACCAGTTTCATGGCGTAGGTTTGGTGTCAATTTTTTTTCAATCAAAACACATGCAGAATTGATATGCAGTGATACACACATGGGCTCAAGAATATTGGGAAAAATGTTGGAAGTATATTTGATACACACATGTGCTCAAGAATATTGGGAAAAATGTTGGAAGTATATTTGCTGCGTAAGATGTATGACTTTTTTGGGGAGTTGGAGTGGGCAAAATAATGGAATTGAACAACATAATTGATAAAACTCATTGCTAAAACCTGCGGAAGGATCATTGTCGAGACCTGCCTTGCAGAACTAATAAAAAAAAAACACTCGTGGACTTGTATTCTTTTTCGAGGGAGTAGGTGAACATACTATTGATAGAAATTATGTTTTACATGGAAATGAAAGAATTGGAGTAATAGAATGGCATTCATAGCTATGTATTTATGTTGATACTTGGGGATGTGCATTGAATGCCATATCTCGTTTTTCTTATAGGTAGTTGAATGTTGTAGTTCTTCACAAACCAAAAGCATGGGAGCAATACAAGGTGGGCCATTATAGTTTAAAACATAGGTGGGAATTGATATAAGCATTATTTGGAATATATAAACACTTAAAAAAGGCAACCCCTAGGGGTTGGCTCAAGTGGTAAAGGCCCTTGGTCTTGGTGGTGTGCTCCCTCTAGGTCTAAGGTTCGAATCCTCTTGGGTGCAAACAATTTCTAGCAGCTATCGGACTTTGGGAATTTTCCCTTGAATACTTAAGATGCATTTGCGGGAAACTACTTGCTGAGAGCTTCTGCACCCCCAAGAATAGTCGGGACTTTGTTCTTGGACCCCGGTTCCAATAAAAAAAAGAGGCATTACTCGAATTTCTTAGGGTTGGTTGTGGAAACATTTTCTCTTTCCTGTTATGATTCTGGTTAAATCTGAGGTTATTCTGTCTTTTTATCACAAACCTTTCTTGAGTTTTTATGAGCTTGCCAATGTATGGGTTTTGTTTTATGACGGCACTTCCTGTTGATTCACTCTTGTGCTAGTTTTGTTATGTGTAATCATCTTCCATTTTTACTCTTTTCTGTCCCAGGGTTGTTGAAACGCAAGAAATACTTGATCAACAACTTGCTGAGGAAGCAGCTGAGGCTGAGGGGGGTGGTGCAATGGCATCAATTGCTAATCCTCGTAGAAATGCCAAGTATTTTGGATCAGTTTTCCATTTTATCATTAGCTTTCTCCTTCATTTGGTTTGCCATTTATAGTTACGATTATTCTATTGGTGATGTTTGTATCTTCCCCAGAATTTTTTTTTTTTTTTTTTTTTTTTCTCTTTTAAAAAAGTGAACCATAGATCAGAGCCTTATCAATCATAATTTGTCCACCAGGAAGTCTACCACTGTAACAGCTTCTTCAAGAAACCTGATGCAGCAAAAATTGAAGGTTCAGGGGAAAGGCTATAAGGATAAATGCTATGAGCAAATAAGGAAGACTGTTGAGGAGCGATTTAACAAACTTCTGACAGAGGTATTCTTTTAATAGGTACTCAATTAGAGAATAAATACATTCTATTCTTGTTAACTATATCTTATTATGCCTGTAATTTGTGCATCAGCTTGTTTTTGAGGACCTTAGAGCAGCATTGGACGAAGCTCGAACGGTAAGCCCAACTGGTCCTTACAAAATTTTAAATATTTGTGTTTGACTTTTAGGTAGACATTGGAGACTAGAATTTTTCTCTCTTTTTTTCCCTTAATAACCAAATGTGATTGTTCCTTGATGTAGATCCTAAATGTGGGGAGAAATTATTAGTATGTTTACCACTCTGGAAAACTTGTAAAAGAGAAGTGTTTTGATCATTTGGTTTTTCTTGGATACAGAAACATTATGTTTCCGTTATGACATTTCGTAATTGGCTTTTTACTTGCTGGCTGATAAGAGAAGAAGAGGATATCCTGGCAAGTTCAGATGGATGGGTTTTTGGCTGAATGTTATGTAGCATGACTATATGCACTATATAATGCAGTGGAAACCTAAGTTTACTTTGATCAAGTTTCTAGGGAAAGCAAAGGGTAACCTTTTATGTTGTTGAAAAAGCAAAAGCCTAGGGTTCTTAAAGGAGCTAACAAATGATAAAGTATAAACCTCGTTTTCATAGTAGCAATAGAACAAGTCATAATATATTGACCATGTGCTGTAGCTCATGGTCACCTTTTGAGATCTCCATGTGGGCTTGTAATTGACCAAGTTTCCCTAAGATTCACCAGTTAGAGTTTGATGTCTTCCAACTTTCACAATTTATGTTGTCACGAAGCCTTGGACTATTTTCTCCTCTAGTAATTATTGATGCAATCAGAAGTGTTATAAAACATCAACGTACTTCAATATTCCAATAAATCAGCCACTGAAGCCTCTACACACACAATACTATACACCTCTAGGAAAGCTTCCTCGAGAGCCCTGTCACCATACCGCAAGTCATGCCAAAATCTAGTTCTAAAGCTACCACCCACCTGAGGTCTTGTATGACATGAAAAAACTTGTCATCCTTTCCTGATATCTTTCCATAACTCACTCCATGCAGTCAATGTACCTCATTATAACACTAATTCCAACTACAACCAAATTTATAGTCCATTACGGCTGTCCACATGGCCTCCCTCTCTTGTTGCTAATGCCAATATGCTAGCCCGACTATCCACATTAGAAACAGTACCCCAGGAACCATCTCTGGCTAAGCCAAATTCACTCTCAACTCAGAAATAACTCCGGCATAAAAAGGGACCCTCAAAGAGTGGAGGTAGCCCGGGTTTATCCCAATGTTTTGAATACCATACTGGTGACCGTTTCGGTCGAGGCATTGAAATGAGATATTTTGGTACCGGTACCGTTTCAAAATAGTCTATATATGAATAAATTATATATAAATATATATATATAAATTATAAATAGTTTGGTATGAATTGGGGGTGAAAAAAAAAAAAAAAAAGTAGAAAGCAAAAGCCGAAATATCGACCAGTATGGGCCGAAATATAGGTCGGTACGAGCCGAAATGGCTGAGATTCTGACCGGTACGAAACAGCAGGCTTCCCTGTACCAGTTACACCACATAAACGGTATATTTCGGCTGTAGGCCGGTACGGTACGAAATTCAAAACATTGGTTTGCCTCACAAAATATGAAGGCATCATTTGAAAACAATAGATTGGAAATGCGGAGCACTCCAAGATTACTAGCCTCCATAGAAATGTGAGAGACAGAACCTCCACCAATAGAAGCTGATAATATTTTGCTAAGAGCCTCCATGACAAAAAGAAAAAGTAACAGAGATATCAGATCACTCTATCTCAAAATAGTGGGAGTGTCAGTTGTCAATACAAGAGCACACCAAAGAGGATGCAGTATCTAAGATCACCATTGCTCCCCAAAATTGCATCTCCCAAGCAAAGAATAAAGAAACTCCCTTTTTAAGATGATCGTAGGCCTTTTTAATCTCCAATTTGCAAGCACCCTTGACTCACTGGAGTTGAGCCTACCATTTAGGCATTCATTAGTAATAAGCAGAGAGTCTAAAATTTTCTACATCCGTGTCTTCAATATAATCTTCTTGATAACCCTATCAACTGATTAGCAAGGTCCTTAGCAATTGTTTTGTACACTCCATTCAAAGGCTAATGGGTGCTAGTCTTTAACATCCACTGCAACAGTTTTTTTAGGAATGAGTGCTATGAACGTGACATTAATGCTTTTTGCAAACTTACTATTGTTGGTGTGGAAGTCTAGGATTACCCTGATAATGTCTTCGCTAATCGCATCTAAGCAAGCTTGAAAGAAAGCTTTAAATAATTGTAAAACAATATTGCCAAGTATAGGATTAGGGAAGGATTGAACTTCGCTTTTATGGTCTGCTACAATATTGTCTGTTTTCTAGTAATTCTTGCACTCTCTTCTCTCTCTCTCCCCCTCCTTCCTGCGTATAATATAAATATATGCAGTATCGTGACTTTCTTTCTTCATGCTCATATATTAAAATCATTATTTCTAATGCTACCTATTTAGATTTCGTTCATAATGTTGATAGTTTCTTTCAGATTGGAGAAGAGCTTGGAGATATTTACGATTATGTTGCCCCTTGTTTTCCTCCAAGGTATGGATTGCCAAATCTACCTTTTTTTTCCCTAATCTTCTCTTGTTTTAAGCAAGATTTCGGCTAATGTTTTCTTATGCATCTTGATTTGATGTTTGACATTGATATTAGCTTTCTACTATTTTTTCTTTTTACCCCTTAGTTGCTCCTGTGTGATGGTGTACGTTGTTTTAGTCTTTCTACTTAAATATGCTAACCTAGTACATGATGAATCAGCACTCCAAATCTGATTCTAGTCCAGTAGAAAGGCTTCAGAAAGACCTTTTGGGTTTATTTGAGCTTCCCTCTGTTGCCGAATTGAATTCCAAATGCAAGCAAACTGGCGGGATGAAGAAATGAAAAACAAGGAACAGAAGCTATTGTGCACTGCCACCCAAATATAAAGACAGTTCAATGATGGCCCCTAAATCTAAAACTTTCCTCTTGCCATCTTCGAAGCTCGGAGCATTTCGTTCCCTCTACATTAAACTCAAACATAACGAGGTCGTCCTCCAAAGCTGTAACTTGTTGTGGCTTCTGAGGGGACTTCGCCAGCACACCATCAAATCCACCACCCGTTGGGGCATGATCCACACAAGCCCAAAAGTATGAAATACAATTGCCCATAGATCTCATGCCACCTTTCAGTGAAGCAGAAGATGATCGATACTTTCTCTGCCTTGCTTACACATACACCGCTGATCCATTACTGCTACATTCCTCTTTCTCAAGTTATCAACTGTTAAAAGTTTCCCTAAAACTGCCAGCCAAACAAAGAAGCTACCTTCGATGTCGTCTTATTTATCGAAATATTCAAAGAAATGGGGGTCATCTTGGGGGAAGAGTGTGTGGTAGAAAGACTCGACCAGAAAGGTTCATCTTTGGAGGGAATCCAACATATGTTTTCAGCTCCACCACTTATCAGCCTGAGAGACTACAGACATTTAAAGAACAAAGAGATCATCCCCAACTCCCAATCATGCACATTTAAAATGGAAGTAACGTTCCATTGGGATCTATTTTAAGAGATTTGTAACATTTCTGCTACCAATGCCTCTTTACAGTGGGAAATGCTAAACTATGTCGAGAAAGCTGTCTTTAATGGTTGATCCTCACACTACAATTTGTGCCAAAAGTTGATCTTAGACCCCCAAGGGAATCTAACGACACTAAAGAAATCCCTTCAGCCTCTCCTAATGGTTTTGCGCACCACCATCTCAAAAGACCCCACTAATCTCATTTGTACATCATCCTCCCCACATACTATCATATTTAGCTTCTACCACCAATTTCCACATTGTCCCCTTCTCTGTGGCAGAACACCATAACCATTTGCCCAATAGATTTTTATCGAACTATAACAAGTTTTTGACCCTAACCTCTTGAAGAAACCAGAGTGTAAGTCCTTGCCCACTTAACAAGGTGTTACTTGACTTCATCACCAACCCTGCCTCAAAGAAATCCAGTTGAAGTCTCTCAAGGCGGTGGGCTATACTGATAGGAATGGGGACGAGAGATAAGTAGTAAGTGGACAAATTGGAGAGTACTCTTAATCAAAGTTATCCTCCTGACCCTGCACTTAGGCTATGCCTATCAATATCATCAATAAAATTCTTCTTTACTGATCCAAAAAAAAAAAAGAAAAATCAAGTGATCCTCTGGCCCTTGGATAAATACAACCACTTCCACCCAGCTAAATGACGTTCATTTCACTATACCATTGGTTGGTAGCCGCATATTTCTTCCTATCTTTAGCTTCTAGGATTTTTGCGATCTCGTCTCTCTCATTAGGTGTAATTAAAGTTTACTTGTGTACCTTGATAATGTCTTTGTTTCTTCTTTCCTGATATTAATAAATCTCATCTTACTTATCAATAAGAAAATCTTCCATGCTAAACTTTTATTTGGACTGATCCAGTCTTCAATGCTGGCAGATATGAAATATTCCAACTCATGGTAAATCTGTATACTGAGAGGTTTATTCAGATGCTCAGATTGCTCAGTGACAGGGCGAATGAATTAACAAATATTGAGATTTTGAAGGTAGTTTTCCCATTCCTTACAATTTTTAAACAAATATTATTTTCTGAAGAGAGCCTTTGTAGAAGTAAACCAACCATGAAAGTGACTCGTACTGAGATTTTTACTTGTACTTTGGATTTGAAATGCATTTATTTTGGACATATATAGATTTACCATTGTACCTTTATTATTATTATAGAAATAGCCGGTTTCGTTTTCACTTCCATTCTTTGTCAAGTGAAAAATGGACAACTAATTTCGTAGTGCTGCTGGTTGAATTGATTATATGCTCCACCCTGCCCTTCTGATGCTGCTTTCCGATGAAGTTATTGGCCTCCAGAGGTCATTCATGGTGCTCTACATCCAAGTTATTACATCATTAGAGTAGTGCCCTACTCCCTAATAATTACATCAGACGAGACACTTTTAATAGGAGCAACTACAGTTAAAGTGCATGGATTAAAATGTGGGGTTTCTGTAAAAAAAAAAAAAAAAAAAAACACATGGGGTTAGAAAATGGTGTCAATTTGTTTCTTTGTACCACTGTTTTCTTTTATATAAGATTTATACTGTTACTAGGCACGTTTCATTTCTGATTTTTATAGCTAGGTATAATGCATTCTGTATTACCATATGAATTTCTTATTACCAACTATATTTCTCTCTCATTTCGTACAACTAGGTAACTGGTTGGGTTGTTGAATACCAAGATAATCTGATTGGGCTTGGTGTTGATGAGTCTTTGGCTCAAGTTTGTTCTGAGAGTGGTGCCATGGATCCCCTCATGAATTCATATGTAGAGAGAATGCAAGCTACAACAAGGGTAATAATATGGCTACCTTGTAAATCTCTTCCACTCGTATTTGGTATATTATGATACTGCTCAAATAACTTCTCTCAATTAACTATTGTTTTCTACTGGTTGTGTTTTCTAGAAATGGTACTTGAATATCTTGGAGGCTGATAAGGTACAAGCACCAAAGAAAACAGAAGATGGGAAGCTGTATACACCAGCTGCTGTTGATTTGTTCAGGATTCTTGGAGAGCAGGTGCAAATTGTTCGGGATAATAGCACTGATGTCATGCTATACAGAATTGCTTTGGCAATCATTCAGGTAAGTAAGCTGAACTTTCATTTGACACAGTTGATAGACTTCAATAACTGGGAGAATTATATTCCAGCTCCTACAGTAAAACATAACTTCTGAAACCTTCAAAAAAGAGAAAGAAATGCAAATCGTGGATGGAACAAGTTTTTGTTCAATTTTCTACATTTTTGTGGTTGTCCCAACTGGGAGTAGGCTGGACAAAACACACCCTTTTTGGAAGCCAAAGGCAACCAACAAAAGAAATGACGAGAGAAACTACCAGCAGCTAGCATAGATATCTCCAATTCCTATTTTGAAGACTATCCAGAAAAATCGAACTTTAGATTATTGGTTGCTTGAGGATTTATTTCTTTTCTTTTTTTAATTTTATGGTTAGCTATATGTTGAAAATCTTCTGGTGATGGTTTCCTAAATTTATGCAAATGAGGACCAAGTTGTTGAGGATGAAGGTACTTCATTATGAAGATATTTTGAGTTGAATGGTCGGGGTTTAGCTGGAAGTGTACTGTCTTTGAATTAACTTATGAGCCATTATTTTTTCTTAAAATTTATTAGGATGTAGTCATCAAAGTTATACGCCATGGAAGATGATTCTGTGTTGCTTTATAAGGTGTATATAGCAAGAAAGAAATTATCGAGATTTTAAAGACTGAAGTTTCATACTAATAACTTTCATGGATTTCTTCATCTTTTGTGTTTTACCAGTTAGCTGTACCTCTTGTATACTAATGTACTTGGGTAGTGTCTTTTTTGTGTTTGAATGAAATTCAATTACTCACAAATTCCTACAAAATCAGATCTTTTCCCCCTTTATGTATCCATTGTAAATTTTACCCACTTGATTCTCGCCGCATTCCTAGTGAGACAACCCCTTGACCACATGGAAGACATATGATTGCTTCATTTGAGAGGGAAATGTGCAAATGATGTCTTATCTTTCTCTTGATGATATTACTAAGTATTTTGTTTTGCCATCCTATTTAACTATTATTGACATAAATCATTTTCTTGTCAGTGAACGAACTTTATTAATGATTTAGGTAGGCATATCCCAAGTACATGGGACATATACAAGAGCGAGAAATCATAGTTAAAGAATTAGGAGCTTGACATGAAATTCTTTTAGTCTCCCCCATTTTTGGACTTACACAGTTTGTTTTGCTTCAGGTGATGAATGACTTTCAAGCCGCTGAGAGGAAAAGACTTGAAGAACCTGCTTCTGACATTGGTCTGGAGCCTTTGTGTGCAATGGTTTGTGAATCATCTGATCGTGTTGCCTGAGATGTTCTATGGCGCTTTCATGGAAATAGAATTATTTTATGTTTCTGCTGTAGACAATGTACATACAAATAATAATGTTAGCTATTTGGCTTTGTGTGCAGGTTAACAACAATCTGCGGTGCTATGATCTTGCAATGGAGCTAAGTAATAGCACCATGGAAGCTCTTCCACAAAACTATGCCGAACAGGTGATATTATTATCAATTTAAGCTCTCTCTTCTTATTCTTCTTCTAAGATTTTAGAGCTTAAACAAGTCATTGCCCTGCTACATTTCCTCTCTCAATCGGATCCTTTTATCTTAAAGCCATCAAATGTATTTCCTGAACTGTTATTCATATTATGTATTTCAATTTCATAGTCTCTTGTGAAGATCTTGATGACGGACAATTTGAGGAAGTATGGTCTTAATGTTATGGATTGGTGTTTCATGTGTAAGAAGCATGGGGAATCTGTAGATCATTTACTTTTGCATTGTGAGGTGGCAAGGACATTGTGGGATGGAATCTTTTGTAGAACGGGTTTGGCTTGGGTGATGCCTTTGAGAGTAGTTGATCTTCTTGCATGTTGGAATGGGCTTCATGGTTGTACTCAAGTGGATGCGGTTTGAAAGATGGTTCCTTTGTGTCTTATGCGGTGTATTTGGATGGAAAGAAATGAGCGGTGTTTCAATGATAAGGAGCGTACTTTGGAGGAACTTCGGAACTTTTTTGTGCACTCTTTATTGCTTTGGTTTTGTACTTTAGTGATTAATGGAGTCTTGGCTCATGATTCTCTGTTGTCTTTTTCTGCTTCTTAGAATGTATTTAGTTGTTCTCTTTTGTATACTTCCTGTTTCGCCTATTTCATTTGTAGTAATAAAATTGTCTTTCTTATAAATTAAAAAAAAAAAAAAAATAGAAAGAATTCCAACTCTTCTGATTTGTGAATCTCATCCATTGCCATTTTCTTTTTGACTCCCATGTTTCCTAAAACCTACTTTTTCCACACTTTTAGTCATCATTCAATGCCTAGCTGGCACAAAACTGGGTAATTCTGGGAATTTGCAACTACTGCAACACCAGCCGAAGTGCATTTCATAATGTCTTCTGTCTTTTTATTCTTTCTTTACAAACCCAAATGGTATCCCTTCTCTTATATGCTTTGGAACCCTAGGGCCTGTTTGGAAAAAGTTTCCATCCCAAAATTCTCATCTAATCTCATCCCATCTCCTTCCCAAACATCACTAAAAAACAAATACTTTCAAACTAATCATTACAACTTTTTCAAACTAATTATTACAACTTTCACAAACTTTCAAATAAAAAATAAAAAATAATTCAATTTTTTCAAATCCCCAAACAAAAGTAATATTAAAAAACTATATTCTAACAATATTTTAACTTTATAGTTTTTTTTATTCAACTTTTTCTCATCCTTTTCCTAAACCCATAAAACAACTCAAACTATCTCACTACTATTCATAAATTATCTTACTACTATTCACAAAATTCTCATCTCGCCTCACTCCCGAAGCTTTTCCTGACTGCCTTGTTTGTTTTCACTACACTTCTTAACTCATTTCATCTCTTCTCATATCATATCATCTAATCATTACAACTTTATCAAATTCCCACACGAAATAAAATAAACAATTCAACCTTTTCAAATCCCAAAACAAAAATAATATTAAAAAATATATATTCTAACAATATTTTATTCTATTTTCAACTTTAATTTCAACTTATCTCATCTGCGAAAACAAACCAGGCCGTTTGAGGGATAGTTTTCCAATCAGACCCAATACTCTTCAAATGGCCACTCACAGCAAATTTGTGCAACCGGCTTTCTCAAAGAAATAGCTTCTGTTGCCTTTATTTCCTATTTTCTTAGACCATAATATATTCAACAAACCCTAAAGATTTGCTCACCATAGTTAACCTATAATCATAACTCTTCCCATCTTGAAGCCCCCACCACAAAGCACATGTAGTTAGATTCTTTAATAAACTACATGTTGTAGCTTTTTTTAATGTGTAGATCAAGTGCATATTTCTGTCATGCTGTTATTTGTATTTTGATTCTAGCTTCTGTTGGTGTGATCTTTATCATCCCATTTGCTATCTTTTTCTCCTTATCATTTCGTATAGGCTTGAAGTTTATATACTGGAAATTTTAAAATATATGCCTATCCTTTTTCTTTCTTAAAATGTTTCTTCTATTTCAATTATAGGTTAATTTTGAAGATACTTGCAAGGGCTTCCTAGAGGTTGCAAAGGTATGATCAAATTTGAAGGTTTTCATGGAATACATGCTGTTCACTATTCTATTACAACATGATCCAGTTGCATTCCCTATTTAATTAAAGCTTCCATGTGGATTGTACTTGGTGGCTTGCATGCTGTCGTGGAATCCTATCTTTTTTTGGTGTTATCACACAACCATTGTGACATTCTTCACTTCACCCATTTTCTTGACAAGTTGCTTGGTTGCCCAAGGGACCTCATCTTAAATTTGTGAAGTTCATCTATAACCCACCAATTGAAATATCTTTGACGTTATGCTATTGTAATTTTGGAAGTCAGCTTCACATTTCTTCAACAGTCTGACTTTAGTTTTTGCTCTCTAGTACATATTTTTTATGAATTTAATATACTTAACCAGAACATTTCTTATCTTCTAAGAATTTCCATATAAAGTTGCATCTTTAAATTACACTATGTTCACGGTGTAGCCAAAATGAGAATGTTAAGATATATGAGTGGAAATAATGAAAAAGATAACACCAAAAGGCACTCAAGTAAAATTCAGCGTAGCTGATAATGAGAAACATGGAGTGATTCAAGATGGTTTCATCATGTACAACAGAAATCAATATATGTTTTAGAAAGATTGATTTAATGCTAGTTGAATTGCTGAAAAAATGTAGGGAGGAGCCTAAAAACATGGGTAAGGTGGTAAAGAGGGTATCGTAGGAAAGAGGGTTATGATGACTAGGGGTAAGAAAAAGTATGATTCTATATAGGGTAAGATGATGCATGTTCCAGACACCCATTATCTGAAAAAGGATCGTAAAATATATTCTACATAATTGGGTTAAAGGTTTGCTGAGTTTATTTGTTTCATGGGTGGCAATGAGCCGATCTGCAGAGTACGCCTCCCCTGCCCATAAATTTAACTAGGTCCCTGTTAGAACCCCCTAGAGACTACTAACTGGCTGGCTTACATTTTTGTGAAAAATAGATCTAGCCACTATAAATATTTCTGTATTTGTTTGATTATTGATACAAAATACATAAGTAAATCTTTATTTATTCTTCTTGTACTCGGGCTTTGCCTTATGATGTTAGAAGAATAATTATTCATTCTTTTATTCTTTTTTAATATATAACACTAATCGTAGAAGGAATTCTGATAGGCTCAGAACAATCCACGACATTAATTTTGATTGAATTGAAATGAGAAGATGGGTTCTTGATTGTAGTGTTATGAGAAGATTGCTTACATCGATTTGTAATGTTTTATCACACATAATAAATATTGATGGATATAACATGTTTGAATTAAATCAATTTATCATGTTTATATTCTACACTGATGGTAGGAATCTGTGCATCAAACTGTTCGTGTGATATTTGAAGACCCAGGAGTGCAGGAGTTACTTGTAAAGCTATATCAAAAAGGCAAGAGATTGTTACTTATTTATTTCTGTATTTGCTACGCTTTCAATAGTTTGAAAATTTTTGAGGCTGTGGCTGCAAAAGATCCCTGGACTAACTTGATGCAAATTGCTTGAAATCTAAACTACTAGGGATATGGAATCATGCAGTCATGATATTCTGATGCAATATTTTTTCAGTTGTTAATAATGAATGGGTTTTAGTTGGAGAACAGCTTACTCAAAATTCTTACTATCTCTTGAAATGCCCCTTTTTGCATCTGAGCTGGGTTTTCTCCTTTTGTAAATTCCAGAGTGGTGTGAAGGACAGGTTACTGAGTACCTGGTTGCAACATTCGGTGATTATTTTACAGACGTGAAGATGTGAGCTTTCTTTTTCTTCGACCCGAGCGACCTTTTTTTGTTTTTTTTCCAGTCCTAAGGTTTCAGCACAACATGCTTTTGTTGGTTCAATGCATAAAACAAGGATGTGACTTGAACCATCAATGGTTACCTTTATTTTTTTCCTATTAAAAGTATTGTATTGGCTTGGACATGATTTATAGCCTTTGGTGTGGCCCTTCCACCTTACAACCATCTGATATCCTTGATTTTATCTGTGTCTGTATTGATATTTTTTTTCTATACCTTAAATCTAGAGCATGATTTATGTACCAATACGGGACTTGCTCAGATTAATAGGATACATGATTGGATTTTCGACTTTTAAGGATATACATTATTTTGAGGGGTCAAAAAGAAGGTGAAAGCATGCAGGTAATAAGTGCTGATTACATTGCTTGATATGCAAAACTTAATTTGAGGACTGGCTATCTAAAACGTAGGATGACATGTGTCCCAATTCGCAATTTGATCCAATATGCCGGTCGAATATGTATTCATAAATTCTCTGATTATTGGCCACTATCCCCCATCCTGTTTATCTGTTTGGGGAAAATATTAATCCCTCCACCCCCAGCCCTACTGCCCCAAAACCTCCTATTGTACTTCTTCCCTGTTTTCCTGTCTGAATTTTGATGAAGAGTGGCAGTTCACATTTTACAAGGGGATAGCCCTCCGTATACTTGGGATCTTGCATATTCTTATGATCAATAAAATGTTGTTTACCGATCAAAAAAGAAAAACAAGGGTATAGCCCTTATGGTTGTTGCATGTCCTGATATTCTCCCCCGCCCTTTAATTTAACACTAACACATGTTGCAATTAAATTCAAGAGATTCTTAAGGACTGGTTCTGTTCCTTGCACTTCCAAGATATAACTTCTTGTACATGTTAATTCCACATGCTTGTGATTGAGCTTCCTTCTAAATGATCATTTTGTTTCAGTTTATGCCAAAAACTATTCATTAATTTGAACTATGACTTGTTTAGTTATCACTAATTTTGGGGCACTGCCTTAGTTAGAGCAAAACTTGGTGTTGAAGAACACTCAATTCTCTCTCTTTAAGCTTTATACTTTGGTACGATGGTGCTTCTGTTACTACTTTGTCTCGTAAAAGTTAGAATAGTTATGATTGGATTGTTATTTTCTGAATTTAAGGTACATTGAAGAAAGATCTTTTAGGAGATTTGTTGAAGCTTGCCTGGAGGAAACAGTAATTGTTTATGTTGATCATCTTTTATCACAGGTTTTTATTCTCTATTAAAGCTAACCTTGATTTTTTTGGGCAGTTCAATTGAATGTATTCTCCTGTATTTATATTGTTATTTTGATTGCCATGACATGATGGTCCTTAATGATTGATGCTTGTGACTGTAGAGGAACTACATCAAGGAAGAGACCATAGAGCGGATGAGGCTAGATGAAGAGGTTCTCATGGACTTTTTTAGGGAATATATAAGTGTTTCTGTGAGTGCTGTTTATATATCGTACAAAGTCTTTTTTTTCCTCTACATGAAGTATTTCATTTGAATGAAATCCCTATCATTGAGATGTCAACCATTTTATCATTGGTTTGTTGTATCTATCAATTTTTATCACCATCTTCCTGACTCGGTTGCAGAAAGTGGAAAACAGAGTCAGGATATTGAGTGATTTAAGAGAACTTGCTTCAGCAGAGAGTCTGGATACCTTCACGCTCATATACACAAATATTCTCGAGCATCAACCTGACTGCCCGGTAATTTCTACTATCAATGAGATTCTTGAGTTATTTTGCACCCCAATTTTGCTTCTCAAAGACTCAAACTTCCAAACAAACCGTCTTTCAAGAGTAGCATTAAGTCGGCATTCAAAATGCTTTGTTTTTGGTTTATGCTACTTCTTCCATGGAATTTAATGTAGTAGAAATCTGGCCCTAAAGTATCTGAAGGTTTCTGCTTTGGGTCTTTCTGTTAAAAAGTCTTGATCTTCTCCTCTTACAGCCTGAGGTTGTTGAGAAGCTTGTCGGATTACGAGAAGGCATACCAAGGAAGGATGCAAAGGAGGTAACTTATAATTATTTTCCTCAGCTCAGAGATGTACTATTTATTGGACACTAAAATATGAATAGGCTCGAATTTCCTTGGGGTGTATAATGATGCCCATGGGAAATAATCACTTGAGAGCGTTTTACAGAAGAGGTTTAAAAGTATTAAATGTTGCAATTGACTAGCTAATGAAATGTGTAGCTGCTCTTGTTGTAAGGACAAAGTTGGCTTATTTATGTGTATAAACTGTCGCGGAATGTGTTCCGTGTTTTATCAAATTTTGAACATGTAACTTTGGGGACTGTTTAGGGACAGCCTCCTTCGACCGCTAGTATAGGACGTAAAACACCCCCAGAAGTTCTATAATTGGGAACCTAACCCTGGATTGACTTTGAAACAAAACATTTTCTTATTTTGCATGACAAGAAACAAAACTCGATGTCGTTTGTTTTTATTTCATTTAGCTGTGTGTGATGGCATTGTTTGGGAAGAAGAGGCTTGGAATCTGTCCTCTGCAGGTTTGATATTATCTGCTTTATGTGCCAAACAGGTAGTGCAAGAGTGCAAAGAGATATACGAGAATTCTCTTGTTGAAGGTAACCCCCCAAAGGCAGGTTTTGTTTTCCCGAAGGTGAAGTGCTTATTGGCCTCGAAGGGATCTATTTGGCGAAAGCTGACTTAATAGTGCAACTTCAATACCTGTGTTATGATCAGAAAGACAACGCTATCAGTTGTATAGACCTGTAATCTTTTTCTATTTTTTCAATGGAGTATTTCCCATTTATATTAATTTTGATTTGAAATGAAGAGCCTGCGTTTCTTGTACATGTTATTCTTTCTATTTCTCTGGAAATGAATTCAAGTCGTATGAAGTTAATTGATTTTAACATCTTACCTTTACGGTTGTATGTGTATCATTCCTCTTACGTTACTTGATATACTAATTGAGAAGGTGGCAACGTGTCATGCATGAATTGATGTACGCATTTCGCTGATCCTAATTCATGTGTCATTTTCGAGGAAAATAATAAGGAATGGATATTAGAATAAATACTATTGATGTACCTTATTTTTATGTGAGCTGAGCAATATCTCAAACAGTTGATATTCATTTTCTGCATTTCTTTGTAAATACCGTAGGGACTTTAGGTTGTTGCTGTCTACGGTTACATATAACAGATTATATTCCTTTATTCTCTTTTATTCCCTTTTCACAGTGTATAAATACACACAGCAGTACACATCAATACAAGATGAGAATTACATTATGTGAAATACTTTCTCTGCTTTCTCTCGTCTCTATAACATGGTATCTGAGCCATTGACTCTCAGTCTTAGATCCATGGCTGAAGAGTCTCCTCCTCTTCCCCATTCTTCCACTCACTCCACCATTACCTCATCTTTCTCACACATTGTGACCACCAAGCTATCCACTGAAAATTATCTTTTCTGGAAAGTGCAAACCTCTGCATATCTGAGGGGTCAGGATCTATTCTCCTTCGTAGATGGCTCCTACCCCTCCCTTACCGAATTTCTTCCTGCAACCTCAAATGCTCCCCCGAAACCAAATCATGTTTTTCTTTCATCGTGTAAGACTGACCAACTTGTCCTAAATATTCTTTTCTCCTCCCTTTCTGAATCTATCTTAGTCCATGTCCTCTCATCTACTACCTCTCTTATCAACTATGGACATCTATTTCTTCCATGTTTTCTTTCCAATCTCAAGCTAAGGAATTCCAAATTCGGTTCCAGCTTACAAACTTATCTAGAGGAGATCAATCCATATCTGGCTATTTTGGGAAGGTCTGTCAACTTGTTGATTCCCTTACCTCTATTAGAACACAGTTATTTGATAAGGAGATGCTCACCAACTTACTCAATGGACTTGGTCCATCCTATGAATATTTTGTTACCTCAATCACTACCCAGGCTGATCCTATTTCATCTCATGAACTCTATCAATTGCTTCTCATTCATGAAACCCACATGACTCATTATAATCGTTCTACTTTTTCTGTTGAGCCATCTGTGCATTTTAGCTCTGCTCTGGGCATCCTTCGTTGGCTTTAGTCTCTCATGTACTGCACTGTAAGTGTTTGCCAGTTTACCCAACAGAGTCATTTTTCAGTGTTCTTCATGTCCTCTTGCAAAATGTCATCAACTTCCATTTCCTACTAGTCAGGCCATTATACTAGGCCTTTAGAATTAATGTGTGCCGATGTATGGGTCCCAACCCAATTATTATTATACTCATTTCACTTGGCTTTTTTCAATTAAACTCAAATCTGATGCACATCAAATTTTCTCCTCATTTTTACCATTTGTAGAACGATTGTTTAATATCAAGTTAATCATGCTTCAAATTGATGGTAGCAGTGAGTTTAAACCACTCACAGTTATATGCAAACAACTTGGTATAACTCATCGTTTCTCATGTCCTCATATACATCAACAAAATGGGCTAGTAGAACACAAGCACCGGCATATTGTTGAGACTGGACTTGCTCTTCTAGCCCATTCTTCTCTTCCATTTTCTTATTGGGCCGAAGCCTTTGAAACAACAGTTTATCTTATAAATTTACTCCCTACTCTAACACTTAAAAAATAAATCTCCTTATTCCATAGTCTACAATTCAGAACCGAATTACAAATTCTTAAAAGATTTTGGTTGTGAGTGCTGGCCCAATTTAAGGCCCTATATTCCCTATAAACTCAACTTTCAGTCCACATCATGTGTTTTCTTGGGGTACAACTTATCTCACAAGGGATATAAATGCATGGATTTTCAAACAAAAAGAATCTATATCTCTCATGATGTACTCTTCAATGAAAACTCATTTCCCTTCTCAAAATCACAGCCCATAAAAGATCTCTTCCAAATCTGACCCTGCCCAAGCCCAACTACCCATTCTTTACACTTCGGTACCGAACCCAACTCCACTTCCAAGCCCAACTGATTCATCACTCAGTCCATCCATCCTTGGCCCAGGTCCAACACCTCTATCACAGAACCCATCCACTCCTTCCTCTTCGTCTTCAAGTTTACCTAGCGCCGAAAACCCCCCTGTCCCAAATTCTCCCGCACCTGCTATTCCCGCATCTTCTCCCTCATTTCCTACAACTCTAGCTCCACCAAGATCACCCATAATTACACGAGCCCAAACCAATTCTTCTCGTCCCCGAAAATTCAATGATGGAACTATCTCTTATCCCGCTCGACATTGTCTCACTATTTCTGCACAGGTTCTAGATGAACCTTCAAGTTTCTCTCAAGTTTCAAAGTTCTCTGAATGGAAACAAGTCATGAAGCAGGAGTATGATGCGCTTCTTCAAAATGGCACATGGACTCTTGTACTCCTGCCTCTCAAGCAAATATTCTTGGTTGTCGATGGGTATTTCGCACCAAGACCCACGCTGATGGTTCATTTGAGAGGAGAAAGACCTGTTTGGTTGCTAAAGGGTATCATCAGCAACCTAGTATAGATTTTCATGATACTTTTCAGTCCGATGGTTAAACCCTCCACAATTCGTCTTGTGCTTTCAATTGTTGTTTCCCGTGGGTGGCCCTTGTGCCAAATTGATATCCAAAACGTCTTTTTGCATGGATTATTAACTGATGATGTTTACATGTTGCAATCTCAAGGTTTTGTTGATTCCACTCGGCCACATCATGTTTGTAAGCTTCAAAAAACTATATACGGCCTCAAGCAATCTCCACGAGCTTGGTTCACTCAGCTAAGTACTTGGTTACTAGATTATAGTTTTGTTGCCTCTAGAGCTGATCCATCCCTCTTTATTCTTACACATCATGATACTCAGATTTATTTGCTAGTGTATGTGGATGACATAGTCATCACATCCTCAAAACAATCTGTTATTACATCATTGATTCATGATTTGGGTCGTGCATTTCCTGTAAAAGACCTTAGCAGACTTGCATTTTTCCTAGGCATAGAGGTTGATTATACTCATGAATGCATTATGCTATCTTAGTGCAAATATCTCAGAAATTTGCTTACCTGAAGTAAAATGATGCAAGCAAAACCTATGTCTTCACCCATAGCCGCATCTCTTAAATTGTCTAGACATAATACACCTGATTTTGAGGATGCCACATTATATAGAAGTATTGTGGGTGGTTTACAATATCTATCCATCACAAGACCTGACATCTCCTTTACAGTAAACAAAGTCTGTCAGCTCTTGCATACACCTAAACTTTCCAACTTGAGTGCAGTCAAACGGATTTTAAGATATTTAAAATCCACAATAATCATGGTTTATTTTTTACATCAAAATCTAGTCTCACACTCCAAGCTTACTCTGATGCCGATTGGCGTAGATGTCCCAATGATCGTAGATCGATTGAGGGTTATTGCATATTCTTAGGCAAACACTTGATATCATGGAGCTCTAAGAAACAATCTATTGTGGCTAGATCTTCCACCGAGGCAGAGTATAAATCAGTTGCCTCATCTGCTGCTGAGCTTATTTGGTTACAAACTGTTATGTGTGAACTTGGCATCCATTCATCTCAAGCTCCAATCCTATGGTGTGATAATCTTGGTGCCACCTACCTCTCAGCAAATCCAGTGTATCGTTCAAGGACAAAATGTATGGATATTGACTATCACTTTGTAAGAGATAGAGTGGCTGCCAACACCTTAAAAGTCTCCTTCATCAGCTCACAAGATCAAGGTGTTGATGTGCTTACAAAGCCTCTTGTAGTTGACAAATTTCTTCGTTTCAAGTCGAGTCTCAATGTTGTAGACACACCCTTGAACTCGAAGGGACGTAATAGAATAAATACCATTGATGTACCTTAGTTATATGTGAGCTGAGCAATACCTCAAACAGTTGATATTCATTTTCTGCATTTCTCTATAAATACTGTAGGGACTTTAGGTTGTTGCTGTCTACGGTTACATGTAACAGATTATATTCCTTTATTCTCTTTTATTCCCTTTTCACAGTGTATAAATACACACACAACAGTACACATCAATACAAGATGAGAATTACATTCTGTGAAATATTTTCTCTGCTTTCTCTCGTCTCTATACTTTAACAATGGAAACAGAGCAAACAAGCATTAGAGAAACAAATCTAGGTTTTATGCGTATTGCTTACATTGTCGCTGGCTATGAATCTAACCTAACCCACTTGACCAAACTAGTGGACTTCATGCGGGTATAAAGTCTCACTCCATTGCTATACAAAAACCACCCAACAAGAAGAAGAAGCTAGCTCCCTGCAATCTACTACTACTAGATACCTTGGTGTTTGGCCAAGGCCATGCATGGGGAAGGTATGCAGCCAAGATTCGGAACCCTGGCGGCCTACACCAAAGAGAGATACAGGCTCGGCGCATTAATTTGACACTGCTGAGGAAGCTGCTATAGCTTATGAATACGAAGATGATCATAAGCTATAGCAGCTTAGTTTGAATACGAGTCAGTCACTGAAGATGATCACGACTAGTCTCTTGGAATTGCTTCCATCTTACAAAAAGCTTTGGTCAGTGACTAATTAACTACTCTCGATCCCTTTTATATATCCCCGAGTGATCTAAAAGTTGCGTCCTCCTCTTGAAGGATGCTCATGTATTAATCATGCTCTTGAATCAATTTTATATCAAACTAAACGAAAATTAGGAGCTGCATGGTTCTTAATTGTTTCGTCCCTGTTTCATGATTTGTTTCTCTAGTTTTCTTCCCCTTCTGCATGATCTTTTTTTTCAATGAGTAAGCAATATTCGATGTACATGCATGTCAAATTCACGAGGTGTGGCATTTTATATATAATGCTGTGACATGAAAAGTAGTCAGATCAACTTAATTTACTTTTAAACCAAATTAATGTAATGAAGAAATCAATACTTCATTCCCATGATAACACTGAACCATGAACTTTTTATGTACATTGTACAATTAGCTGATTCCATGAGCTACTCCATAACCAGCTACAAAAGAAATTACCTTCACACATATCGCAGTTAACATGGCCTAATAATTAATATAATACTATTTCTTTTCAAGACTTTCAATTTCAAAGGGATGATCAGCGAATTAAAACACAGCTTTATCCCACATTAAGAAGTGTCAAAATTAATGATTTACAAGCCATGCATAAAAGAAAAGTGGATGACATGCCCTAGCTCCTACATTTTACACAACACAGATTTCTTTTCACACAAGGAGATCCATATTATAGTACATGATAGGAGAAGAGGAAACATATAGAGACAACTACTCGATCGGGGCACCCATTATAGAGTAATTTAGCTAGCTTTTTGACCCACAGATAACATATCTTTAAATTGAGAGCAGAACCAATTGAAGTTAATTAGTCTGTGGACCAATCCGTGATCCACTTATTGGTGGCCTTGGAGGCACACGCACAGCCATTATACTCGCAGCAAGTCCCTGTATATGTTGAAAACTCATGAAACAAAGATTCTTATAATCAGAGAGAGAGAGAGAGAGAGAGAGAGAGAGAGAGAGAGAGAGGCTTACAAAAGTTTCTGTGTTTGAATGAAGATCATCAGCTTCTGGGTCTGTTGTTGCAGATGGTGGGTCAGGGTCAGATGTCGAGGGAGTATCTGCAACCTGTTCACTGATTAAAGAAGTATCTTGGGTACTCGTTCCAGCGAGCACCTGATCATCTTTATGTTCTAAGCTTGAAGAATCCTCTGTGGGCTCAGTCTCAAAACCCAAACACTTGATCATAGCCTTTAGAGCTTCTTCAAGAACATAGCATGGATTGTAAGCATAATAATAGACATCTTTTTTTCTTGACTCCATTTTTTAAACCTGGTCTTCCTGTGGTACACCGACTTCAATGTATATCTCTCCTTAATGATAGTTCTTCCTTCTTTACAAGCAGCTACTTCTAATAAGTTTTTTTTTCTCGGCAGCTACTTCTAATAAGTTAAATGCAGCTTGGTGGTCTCCTGCATTCTTAAATGAACTGCGTTCCTAGCTTCACCTCTGAGTAATTAAAGTACAATATTATCCTCCTTTTTATCTTCTAGTTTTGTGCTGTAATACTATTTTTTTTTTTTTTTAAGCAAGCCAATATATTCTGTCAGAAAAGATGATACAAGAGAAGGGGGTGAGGTTCCCCAACAAACACCTCAGAATAATAACAACAATGCAAAGTGCTAGATCAAAAAGAAAAAAAAGCGAGTTTTTACGATCAATTTCTTGGTCGTCACCCAAGTTCTACAAAGAGGATGCTGCCTTAAAAAACGAAAATAAGATGTTTGTAAAAAATTGCGAACAATGGAACCACTGTTGGAAGCAGTGAAACCTCCATTAAAAGCAGTGAGAGTGGCGGGTGCACTGTTGCTTGTTGTATTGAAATGATTTTTGGAGATATCCTCATACCCTTATTCGAGATCACGGTTTAGGAAAAGCGATAACATAGTAGGAAATCTGACATCGAATGAACTAATCTACTGATCATCTGCATTTTTGCGCTCCTGTGATGGAGTGTGACAGCCACGCACCGGTGGGATGATGAATGGGTGGCCCAGATCTGGAAGATCTCGGTGAGACGAAGCTACTAATACAACGCGTGTAGCCGTCGGAAATGTCGTTGTGCAGCGGCACGTGGAGAACATGTGCAGAAACAAGCTACGCGTGAGGGCAACGGGCCATCCTTTTTGGTGTGACTATGCGCCGTCCTAGTAGATCAGCGGCTGTAGGATGGGGTGGTGGGGCACATGTAGGCGGATGGCGGCTAGAGAGCAACGAATCTGACCAAAACCGAACCGATGGAGGGAGGAGGGAAAAAATATTATCTTAAAAATATATATCCAGTGCAGAAATAGAAAATAGAATTTGAGAGGAGAGTGAGAGACACAGCTCCGCCCTCCTCTTCAGAAATGGCTCTCACAGAAATGGGGTTATTCTAGAGTGAAGGTAGATGTTCTCTCTCTAAGAAACGTCAAGGTGGGGAAGGCAGTAAAGCACATTGTGCTATATACTATATATATACGTATATACGTATATACATATATATGTATGTATACGTGCAGTACACATTGTTAGGGCAATACAAATTTGTAATTGTTCTTTGTAATTTGTTAGGGCATTAATACGCGCAGTAAATGAGATTATTCATTTCCTATATATATTAGTTAGATAATTATATTTTCTCTCTTAATTACTCATCATCACATAATTCATGATAAAATCAATTAATCTCGTTTCCATACAGAATTTATTTTTCGTATGGTCTGCGTATCATTTTATATTTATCTTTTATCCTTATTATGTTCTACTTATTTATATATAATAATTGCAAATACTAAATAAATTAAAGAAATTCTCTCATGCATTAATCAATATTTTTCTTGTCATGTAATATGCAGTATGAAAAATTATTCTTATCAATCATTATTTATTGTCTCACACCTTTACATATTATGAAAAATATTTCTACATCCTATAAAAAAAATTTACATATTATATATGAAATGTATAATATAAACAGTTATTGAATGAAGTCATTTAATCAATGAGCATTATGTAGTACTGCAGAAGGATACGTAGTTGATAGATCATTCTGCTTTATTTAAATTAATTAATTAAACAACATATATATATATATATATAAATATATAGTTTTCAATGGGAGCATAGTTTTTGCTGCCGGTGGAAATTAATTGATTCATAATATCAGACTCGATATTTGATGATGTTAAGGGCAGTACATTTAATGGCAAGAACTACTGCATATGGTAGTAAAGAGAATTAAAGAGCAATAAGAGCTAGGCTACCTACTTCAGCAGAGATGTCAGATATTATTAACCCTTCGACGTTCTCTTTGTCTTCTTATGTACCTATATATATATATATATATATGATTATATATAATCGTAAAATATATAAATATCGTATAATTATTTTAAAAAATAGTGTGATTTATTATTAAAAAATTAATTTATTTTTATATAGATCTCATATTTATTTATTTTTCTCAAAGCGACTGTACGACGCTTATACACTCACGATTGCAAGTATCATTTCTATATATATATATTAAACGACTCTTTTAAATATCAATTTTGCTATGTACAACCGTTATTTGTAACCGTGGTGTAACCGACTGACACAGTTAGTCCCACTTTTTTTTTCCCGTCTGTCTTTCTTCCTCCCTCTCTTTCCCCTTCATTTTTCTGTTCAATGAAAAACTCAGAAATTATTCTCTATACCTCTATTTATTTCTCTATCAATTTCACTGTACCCCAAGCCCCCTCTTCTTGTTGTCATCCCAGCAGCTTATGTTGCAGCATCAGCCTAACCACGATCCTCACAACAAACCCGAAGAAGATTTATCGACTTCCTAAGGCGAGTTTATATGTTTTTGGGAACACTGGAACTTCCTACGAATCCCACGTCAAAGCCAGCAGGGAGAACTTCCTTCAGTGCATTGCGCCACTCGCAAACACGAGTAATATCTAAGTTTCTTCAAGCTACAGCCCATGGAACCCCATGCACGGCAGCTCAACCAGTCCGACCTCCAGGACGCGACCTCACTGCTGCACATGAACCCAGCAAATCGTGAACCAAGCACCTCCACCATCAACACACACATACGGCCTCCACCTCACAGTACAATAGCCGAGCAACGGAAGAAACTTCCCTCACACGGCATAAGCCACTAACGCCACCACCGTTCGCCACCTCTTCGCAAACTCATCACGGTAAGCCCATGTTTCAGTCCCCCAAAAACAGAGGATTTTCGTGAGCCACAACCAACCAACCACAGCGCTAGCTCTCTCTCTCTCTCCTCGTCGTCGTTACCTGCCTAGAAAACATCGGCCGTCGCACCCATTCCCTCATGTTAGTTGCTGTCGTCGCACCCTACCTCCACGAAAAACATGCAAACCGTAGGCCCACGTCTTTTTCTTGGTTCTCCACAGTAATGTAAGAACATTTTTGTGTGTTTTACTTTATAAAAGTGTTATGAACTCAGGGCTTGTCTTCTGGGAGATACTTGTACTGTTTTTTTGGCAAAAAAAAAAACATCTTTTAATATCATATTATGGTGTTATGGTGTGTTTTGGTGCAGGAAATAGAGGCTTATGGTGGCTTGGGTGCAGTTGGCGTCGGTTTTAAATGTGTGGTCGTGCGTGGGAGGTATCTGGACTAAGAGCACAAAATTGCTTTGTTTTGGTGCTTTAAAACAGAGGAGTAATGGCAACGGGGCAGTTTTCTAGGTTGTTTTCATGGAGTCTTCGACGTAACGCAATGCCTTGCGAGATGGTTGGAGTTGCATTGCTTGAAGGGATTCACGTGTGGTGACGGTAGCTACGAGGTGGAGATGCTTCACTAAAGCCTAAAGTTTTTGCGGTTGTGGTGGTTTCTTTGCTTAGAAAGGGGGGCTATACCTGTTTGGTTTCCTGAAGGAGACGAACGTGCATGGGGCACTAGGCGTCTTCAAGGGCGAGGGAGTGGTCGGACGGAGATGGAGATGGAGGGAGAGAGAAATGAAATTTCGAGCAAGAGAGAGAGAATGAAATGGAGAGGGAACGGGAGGGAAAAAATAAAGTGGATGACGTGGACACGCCGATTGTACTCCGGTTCCACCAGACAGTTGTATCTATCATTTTTGTTTAAATATTACTCCATCTAAATTTTATTTACCTAAATAGCTAGTCATATAGTATACGACTACTCTTCTCATTACTCCGGCTAAATTTTGTCTATTTGCTTTCATCACTAATATATTTTTCACCAATCTGTGATCCGTTTTCACTTAATTGTGATAAAATTTAAAAATTAAATAAAATTTTATTAGAATATATATATTTTTAATATTATTATTATTTTAAAATTTGAAAAAATTAAATTTTTTATTTTATTTTATGTAAAAATTTAAAATAATTATAATAATTAAATGAGATGAGATATGTTATAAAAGAAACGAGACCATTCATGACCTCCCTGCATGTTGTGGACATGATGTTATATATTCATATATATATATATATAATCACATTCACATGGTTGATCTGCAGGCCAATAAAACTCATAATCTCATACCAAAATCTTGGAAGATTATTTGCCAACCCAAGTCTATAGGAGGTTTGGGCCTTAGATTAACAACTAACTTCAACAAAGCTCTCATTTGCAAGTTAAGCTGGCAAATAATTAATGGTAGCACTTCAAATTGGAAAACTCTTATTGTGAATAGGTATCTTAGAAACATTACTTCCCTTGACACCTCCCTAAAAGTGATAGATTCTTGGTTGTGGAAAGAGATTTTAAAACAAATGAATCTTCTTAAGAGAAGTTTTTGTCATGAGATTAATAATGGTATCAACACTAAAGTGTGGATTGACCTGTGGATCCTCAATCTTAACTCCTTCACTCCCACCCCTCAAAATGAGACTATCTTCAAAGAGCCCACTCTTAAAGTCTTTGAACTCACACTAGAGGAACCTAGAAGGTGGAATGAATTTCTTATTCACACCCTTTTCAATCAGAACACTATTAATGAGATAATCAAGATCCCTTCAATTCAGTTTGATTTCCACTCTAGGGAGAATAAAATAATCTGGACCAATCACACCTCAGGAAATTTCTCTGTGAAATCTGCTCATGTTGTCCTTAACATACCCACAAAGAGCAACCAGTCACATATCAGTTCATAAACCTAGAAGAATGTGTGGAAAATCAAGATTCATGATAGACTTAGCCTCGTTTGTTTACAGAAAATATCTCATCTCATCTTATTTAATCTCATCTAATCATTACAACTTTCTCAAATTTCAATACAAAATAAAATAAACAATTTAACTTTTTCAAATCCCAAAATAAAAATAATATTAAAAAATATATTATAACAATACTTTATTCAACTTTTTAACTTTAATCTTAACTCATCTCAACTCATCTTATCTCATATGGGAAAACAAACGAGACCTTAAGATCTTGAACAATATCCTCCCAACAAGAGCCTTGTTAAAAAAATTCATTCCCTTAACAGATGATCAATCTTGCTACCCCATAAGTGAATCTGAGGAAGAAACACTTAACCACTTATTTCTAAGATGCCTCTTTTCGAGAATATTATAGAGGCAAGCACCTTGACCCCTTGATATTTCCTTCTTTGCAAGCAGAGGCATTGTTAACTGGATTGATTACTTTGTTAATTCCTCCCAAAACATTGGTATTCCAAATCTGGATAAACACAGGTTCCAATTGTTTGCCATCATTTCAATGGACAATATCTAGTTTCTTAAAAACAAAGTTGTTCATGGATCATGTATTCCTAAAATTGAGACTTTTGTGACAGGAACCATCAAGAATTTCAGGGATCATTGTAATGAATGGGGCAATCAACATCTTTATAACCATGTGTATTAAAAGGCTATACCTGCAGGACATTATTTTTTAACATTTGATGTAGCAATTCGGGAATTTGGACGTAGTACAACTGTAGTGTACAAAACACCAAATGATTCGATGGTTTTTGTTAAAACCAACTTTATCAATTCCAAGAATGCCAACCAAGGAGAAGCAACAACTCTGTTCATAGGAATTGAAGAAGCTAGAGCACACCAGATAAAGAAATTAGCTACCGATTGGATCATCGAACCTATAGTTAGAGACACAAGAATACTTATGCGATCTTTTGAGAGTTGGTGTATTAAAAAACTTCATCGATATCAAAATCGATGTGCGCATAACATAGCTCAATGGACGGCTTCAAAATGTCTATTTGGAAGCATACCCATTATTAGTATACTCCCCTGTATTTTGGATTTTCATAGTATGAAAGTCCCACCTATTATATGTCTGTAACTAAGGTAGCTTTGTCTACCAAGGATTCTCTTTGTTTAGTTTAATACAATATAGCTATCTTGCCTTAAAAAAAATATAAGGAAAAAAAAAAAAGATTTGCAGGCCAATAATTACTCCTTGCCTTTGACTGATTTGATTTATTCCAAATACCACGTTTTGAGAATTTATCTTGCATTGTTTTCATGTTTGTCTAGGTGTTAAGGGTGATCACTAGCTAGAAGAGTCGACATTTTTAGGTTAGGTAGGGTTTACATTCTTTGCGAATTTGGCTTCAAATTCAGAGTTTAGTTTTGTTGGTGATCGATACGGCGAGTAATTTCTGAATTGATTTAATGGTTATAATTTCTGAACTATTTTCTAGATCTACACTACAAGAAAAAGTCCCTTTTGTAGTGCCACTTTTCATTCCCAAGAAGTGGTTAAAATCGCCGCTTTAAGTCTTTCCCGTCGTTTCTTAATTCGCTGCACATTAGTTGCCATTGTTTATTCACTTTTGCTCAACTGCAACGAATGTCTAAAATTACCGCAATAATTATGTTTTTTCATAGATTTCGTTGGCCGAAATTATTGGTAAAAATTGCCACAATTGTGCATTCGGATTCCATAAAAAATCGTTAGGAAAACCATATTGCAGCGGCTTGGTAACATTGCAAATATTGTCAAGTTCGCCGCAAATATTGTTCTACTTGAAGTCATATGAACGTATTGCGACCACAAGTATTCGCCGCTATTATATATTTCTGTCAAAATAGAAATCACTGCAACAAGTAATGAAGAATTCAAAAGGTTCTTAAGACTACAAGTATTTGCCGCAATATCAAGCGCGGGAAATAATTATTTGCGTCTATATCTAGTGACGCAAATAATTATTTCCGGCGAAGTTGGATCGCCAGAATTAGTCTCATATTCTAAAAAAATATTTCAAGCGAATTATTGTCGCTGGAAATAGTCCCTTAAAAAATTTTAAAAAAAATACAGTAAACAGGATGCGTGAAAAATACAATACACATTCATATTATAGGCTTCCTATATTGTTCACGAGATCATTCATAAATTTTCATGCAGGATTTAGGTCCATATGCATGCATTTGTACTACAAGATATACTCTTCTACAAAATTTAAAAAAAAAAAAAAAAAAAACTTTGTACTTGAACAGAAAAAAGCTCATAAACTATAAAGTGTATAATCCATTCATGCAAAATAGCCCCAACTGCTCTAACACTTTCACTCAAGGGATTGCAATTTAAAACAAAATCAAAAGAATATAATATTATAAATGTCAAAGAAAGCACTTGATAAAGAATCTGTACATACAAAGACCCCAAATATGTTATGAAACTAGAAGGAAAAAAATAACAAATTATATTAAGTTCAATAACATTCTAGCTACCATTTAGTAAATGTACTATAACCAAAAGCATGTCAGAATCTCAATTATCAAGTGTCAAGATCAAACATCTCATACAAACTTATCATAACAAAGAGCAGAACATTTTTTCATATGATACTAAAAACTAAAAAGTTGTTCAACAAATTGGTAAAATATGTATATGTATTTTTTTATAATAAAAAATTATTAAAATATGATAAAAGATAAAGATGGTGACATCATTTAAGAGCAAAAATGATGAAAGAAATGCTTTCTATGAGACTAATGTGAAAATTGCCTCCCTAAAATTCATGAATATGTTCAGACACTAAGCAATACAAGTGTACATGTGTGTATATACCTTCAGTTCGCTAGCTGCCGACATTTTCACATCTTTCATCTTCCATCCAACTCCAATAGATGACTAAAGTAAGTTGTATCTGTGAAAGAGAAAGTGAAAAAAAAACATTCAAAAAATATTAGCCGCCATAACCAAGTAAATATAAAATCAAGACTTCATAAGTGGCCTTGAATCTAAGACCTCCCCCACATAAATATGAATAAATACATTATTAAGTGTATATGATATAATTTGTTCAGCATATAGATTATGTATCGAGTATGCAATATACCTGCAATTGAGCCAGTAAAGGTGTAACCCATTATACCTACCTACATTTGCAATACCTACAACAAAACTTACATAAACATTGGAACATTATACATAATTGGGCAAAAACCAATTATTCAACTATGATACATCAAACAATTACTCACTCCAAATATTAGAGAATAAAAACATGAAACTCAAGTGCCCATGTCATTTGCAGAGATAGCTAAAATTCAACAAGAGTGCCTGAAGATCCCTTTAATGAGCTAGAAGTTTCATCTCAACAAACTTGTACTGTTGTAGTTTGCAAGAGATTAAAGCATGACATACATTAAAAAAGATACATATTTACAAAAAAAACTAAAAACAAAAGAAAAAAAGATGTTACCGATTCTAAGACATAATATATCTTCAAATCCAACACTACTCTCTCTCACATTTGAGGGAAGAAAAAAAAATAGAAAATGAACAAGATATAAATTGTTAGTGTGATTTATGAGAGAAAGACAAAAAATAGAAATAGAGGATGCATACCTCTTTATTTGAATTTTCTGGAAAGACACAGAACCAACAGATCATTAGTAGAACAAAAAACTTGTTTATTTATAGAGAATAGCTTCTAAGCGGTCAGGCTGTAAATCGTATAAAAGCAGCCATTTATTTAATTGTTGCCACGTAAGGAAATACACTGTAATTTGAATAGGCTCCACCACAAAGAATCAAGAGGAAATACACTGTGATTTTGTAGCCTTCTCTTCCGTCTTCCTCTTCGAGTTTGCCCCTCTCTTTCGTCTGTTTGCACTGCCCCAATCACAGTCCAACGCAAACGTGACGGAGCCTTCATCTCTTTCGTCTTCCTCTTCCTCGCTGCCCCTCTCTTCCTTCTCTTTGAACCGCCCCTCTCTTCCTCGCTGCCTCTCTTTGCACTGCCCCAATCTCAGTCCCTCTCTTCTTCTTAGAACTTTTATCAAACACGTAAAATGCAAAAAAACAATCTTTATATGGCTTCCATCGTGTGATTTCTTTCTTATTCACCAGTTTACATTCCAAGCAGACATTTACATTCCAACCAGTTTACATTCTAATAAAAAACAGAAAGGTCTCTAACGAAATACACCAACAGAAAGGTCTCCTTTTGCATCGTAATCTGATACTCATATTCGAATTTGGGGTTTTCTATAACAATGGTGAAAGGGCATACAAGAGAGGGAATTCGAGGGAGTTCGAGGGCTACGCCTTCGAGGGGCTGAGCTTTATCGCCGATGCAAAGGGGGCTAAGACCCGACGCTGACGCGAGGGGTTGAGCCTCGATAAGGGGCTAAGATCTCGAGGGGGGCCGACGTTGTGAGGAGGCTGAGGGAGGGGTGCTGGGGTAAAGGGTTGGGTGCTGAAAGGGCAAAGTTGTTTTTGATGTGGTGCGGATTCATGGTAACTGTGGTGGAAGTAATATGTGTCACTTAACTATTGACAGACTGTTATTTGGTTAATATTAGCCAGACCGGTCCTAAGGAATTATCTTATTTATATTATATTCCTGGCAAGACACTTATTATCACCAATTCATGTTAGAGGAATCATGAATAAATCTAGATTGTTTGAGAATCATCTCACATTTTTGAAGGGACAGGACACTTATTATCACCTCTAAGGGGCATGACACTTACTATCACCAATCCATGTTAGAGTGGGAATAAAAAACTTTTTTTAGAATCATCTTACATTTTTATCGTCCATTTCTTCAATTAAACCAGAACCAAAACACACATTACAATCCAAAACCCCCAAGCAGTAATGCTTTTGCTTCCAAAAAACATATACAAGCAAGACACTCCTAGTCTACTGGAGAATATGTTGGGAATTGTAGCTATGCCATTCATAAAAGTTGCATAGCAGATTATACAACAAGTATATGCAAGATTTAAATATCTAACTCTAAATCTAGCCTAAGGATTTTAGTTAAATCCTTTGGTCAATTAATGAATCTTATAAACTCATTGAATAACTTTATCTCCGGATCATGTGTTACTACAACTCAAAGAAAAGTACTCGAGAACAACACAGCTTTGATCCAAGTTCAAGAATATGATTATTATACAACAAGTATATGCAAGATTTAAATATCTAACTCTAAATCTAGCCTAAGGATTTTAGTTAAATCCTTTGGTCAATTAATGAATCTTATAAACTCATTGAATAACTTTATCTCCGGATCATGTGTTACTACAACTCAAAGAAAAGTACTCGAGAACAACACAGCTTTGATCCAAGTTCAAGAATATGATTATAACGTTAAATGTTAATATATAACAGCCTTAAACATTAAGATCTTCCCCATAAACTCAATGCTACAGCCTATAGGACCTTCTCCACATGCCAGTAACAAAAACTTGCTATTGTACAGAACCTAGCTTTTCTATATATACGAGAATCCAATCCAAAAAATATTTTCTAAAATTAGAGGTGAGAGTGTTTTTGACATGCTAAGCATTAACTTCCCAAAGCTATAACGAAGTCATTATTAAACCAAATACATATGTCACAGCATCATGCCAAACCTGCAACCAAGAACATAGATCAATAAAATACATAATTTCAAAAACTAAACAAATTAAAATAAGAAGTGTTCTTTTTTTGTTTTTTTGATAAGTAAAATAAGATGTATTCAAACAACCTCATTTGTTTTTCTCTTATATAAACCAATGTGGCCATGTTTATCCAGCTCTGGAGCGAAAAACTCTTCATAGTGATCACTTTTAACCTAGAAGGAAGAAGTAATATAGTAATTCATACTAAGGTATGATCCACAATCAGTTTACAAGTGGAAGCCTACAAGCCAAAGATCCTTTAATTTTTTCTCAAGCTATAGTTTGCAACAGTAAGGAAACCAATTGAAAGGAAGAATATTCCTCATACAAGCTCTACAAACCAAAGAAATTACAGCATGACAAATTAAAGAAATGCTAAGCATATTCCTTAAAATCAAAATAAAAAAACCTAAAATTATCAACGAGACACCATATACAACACTACAATACATGCTGGTAAAAACCCTAATCCTCTGTTTTCATAAAATCCTAATAGAAAAAATCTCCCAAACATGCTAAAATCAATAGTCATTGTATAAAATCAGACTGATAATGCAGTACTCACGAAAAAACAAACTTTAAAGGATAAGTACTAGAAAGAGAGATGAATAGAGAGAGAGAAAGAGAGACGAACGGAGAGAGAGAAAGAGAGAGAGAGAGACATGAACGCGCAAAGACAAAACACCAAGTATCAGGATGGAAGAGAAGAAATAGGAGGGCAAATTTTGAAATCAGTACAACATCATGTGCGATATCTATATAAATGTATTGCATGATCAACTGACACAATGCGGTACATCATGTATGTAACCGCTATACATATATATAGTCAGTACAAGAAAAATAGTCATTTTCGACACTCAGAATTGCCGCAAATACACCTACTTCTCTCTACAATTGTTTTCTATCGGAGATTTCTAAATCGCCGTGAGTTCGACGATATCCTCAAGCCAATTTAAAACTGTTTCGACAACTTTAAAAACATCATGATGTTAAGCTCCCTATGGAAGTAGTAGTACTTGGTGTTAAGTCTTCCCCCTTCTTCCATAGCTAGGGAGAGAGAGGCACTAAATAAATCGGCAAACCTGTATCATTTTGATGGGTTGGTCAGCACTCGAAGAAGAGCTAGCGTCCCTACCATAAGAAAATGTGGAACCCTTGAGCTTACATGCGCGTGCGCGCGCGCACACACACGGTCCATTAATTTTTCCATTCATACATACATAAAAGGTAATTACCTTTTAAACGGGGCCCTCCACCTATACATGTTTGTAGATTATGACTCTTTGTTTTTCCTAGTGATCAGGATTCCCATTTCTCTTTTAGGGATCGAAGAACCAGCTGCATGCAGCCTAAAGCAATGGCACATTGGCAGGCAGTAGTACTAAATTAGACTATATGTTAAAACAATGAGTCATGCAGTCGAAATCTTGTTAATTATTGGTAAATTAATTACAAAAACGTAGTACGTACTAGTGCTAAAGACTATATATATAATTAAAACGTGACAAGTACTATTTAGCTAAAAATTAAATTGGTGATTTTATTATCGCATAGGGCAATATATATATATAATAATAATATATACATACATATATATATATATCTATAGGTGCAAAAGGTAGAAAAAAGCGCCTAACAAAAGTGTATATATATATATATATATATGACATAGACGTACAGTCTTCCGGCCACGTAGTACCTTTTCTCAAACAACAGCTAGCACTAGTGCACGTCAATTCCATATATACAATCCAAAAACCCCACTAATTGGTAGTAGTTTGACATCTGATCAAAGTAGTGAAGGACACCATCATTTTATTTAAGAAAACGATCGATGCCCGAAAAGGACGTCACGAACGACCGGTTGGACTCATGAAGTACTTGTTGACACTTACAGATCATAATGCTCAGTAGTTTTTAACCAAAAAGAAAATTAGAGTACTTAAGTTTCGTATTTAGCAGCGACTTACGTACGTGATCATGTAGTACTAAATAAGCTGATCTCGCCGGCGGCCTGCTAATTAATTATGCATAGAAAGCTTGAACATGATTTTTTAAATTGGGTTGGAAGAAGTACTGTTAATGCATGAGATCGAGCATTCATGTGGATAAAACAAATTAAAATGTTAATAATCTCGATCGACGTACGTTGCAGGCAGATCAGGATCCCTGGCTGGCCTTTTTTATATAATTTGTTCAGTTGAAAAATGGTCCTGCAGCATGCAGTACTACTCTAGCTAGCCTCAAGGAAATGCATGGTTGGGACTCCAGTTTGCCAAATTAATAGGGAAAGCTAGGAAAAAAGACTAGCAAAGTTGTACTGCTAGCTTTTGATCTAATGCCTGAATTACCTAATTGTTTTAATTTATGTGAGCCGCATGCCTTTCTTTCTTCTTTTAGCCGCATGCCTTTCAAATATTTATAATGTAATGATGCTAGTCAAACAAGTTAAAACACAATCATGAAACATAATTACGTGATTGCAGGGCATGCGCCTTGATTTGATATTAATTATAATTAATATATACGTATATAACCTAATTCAATTACTATACGAACGTACGTGTTTTTACTTTGGACATTGCCTGCGTTTAAATGTGGAGTTTAAATAAAATGAGTTGAGTTATTTATAAATAATAATAAGTTAAGATAATAGAATAAATTTTGTGAGAATTATTTAAGATAAATTTAGATGTATTTAAATATTAAAATAAATTTAAATATATTTATAAAAATTTAAAAAAATTATAAATCTTACGTATGAAGATATATTAATATTATATTCAACTTAAAATTAAATTTAACTCATCTCGATATAATCCAACAAGTCAGATGCTGCTAGCATGGCAAAGTCCACCAAATTACCAAATTGGTTTTGAGGCGTTCGATGCACAAAAGGCATTGTAAATGGATAAGCACTAATTCTTTCCCAAAATGCATGCATGTCATACAACAGCTTAGACTCAAATCCTATATTTTGGTTTGTCCCCTAACCTTAGAAAACCGAGAGAGAGGTTAAAAGGTTAGGTTCATGCATGCACAGTTGTTATTCAGTACTTGACTCAAGCTGTTATAGGGCGCATCATGTGTAGAACTATTCACAAACCAATCTTCATTCTCATATTTTTCATTGATTAAAGGAAACTATTTACATTGTTATTTGTGTCTCAGAAGTACTTAATTCGACGCACATGAACGAGAAAATGTTGATGAAAAGAAGAGATCATTATAAGTATAATGATATGAAGGAAAGAAATAGGAAAAAACAAAAAGTGGCGCCTAACCTAATCTCTGTATATAAGCAAAGTACGTATTTAATGCACGAACGAATTCACCCTAAATTTGGAACATGTTATGGCTCATGATCAATATAACAACATGAAAAAAGTTAAAAATATTGGGGCAATGAATGAATATAGATTAGTAATGGATCCAACAGATCTACTATAAGAAAAATGAATATATGTGACGGATTATTTACAATAAAACTGATTATTTACGATGAAAATAAGTTCATTTTATCAAGAAATAGTTATTTTTATAAAAAATAATTGACACAAATAAATAATTTTCTTGTAATACAAAACGAAGAAGTACGTACCTACGCACCATATATGCATGCATAAATCATAAAAATCTTGTTTGATTGGCAGATCAATTAGTTGGAGAGATGTAGACATTAATGTATAAAGACAAAAGAAAATATATGTACATATATACACACTAATGTCGTAATCAGACACGCATGCACTATAATTTAGGCCCGTCAAAGGAAATCCGATCCTTCCGTGCGATACGGTTCATCAGAAAGCAATGTGAACCGATAGCACGAGTGTGATAGATAACATAATTAAAGCAAAGTTAATATAATAAAGTACTGAAACGAAAGAAAATAAAAGAAATTGACCGAATCTCGTGGCACGTAAAGTAAAATATATAGATTAATTAATACTATTTAATTTTCACCATAAATTTTATTATCACGTACGGCCAAGTGATATATGTGGCAGATTTTAAATAGTTGTTTTCTATATATCAACCACTTAAATAGCTGTCGTTTAAAATATATTACATTACAAACTATGATTAGGAGATGACAAAAACTAGAACGTTACTCTAAAATAAAATGTTATATATGTTAACAAATGAGAATAGGGATACAAGATTATCTCTTTATTACCCAAATTTAAAAGATTATAAGTTGAATTTTTAATCTAATTCCAAGATTTATTTTATATATTTGTCTGTTTTATTTAAGATTCTTGAATTTAGACAATAGCTCAAAAACAAAGTTTTTATAAGAATAGTGTTACTTATACCGACAAATGCACGGAGAAGGGTAAAAAATAAAAAAATAAAAAAAGTTTTACTATTCATCATTTCTAGTTATATACCACACATCATACTTTTTATTTTTTATTTTATTTTATTTTACTTAAACTAATTGAATTATTTTATTCATTATCAATATATCATACATTCGGTGAGAGAAAAAATGTGATGTGTAATAAATGGTGATGATGAATAGAATTTTTAAAAAAATATATTGTACCCGAGCATCTTCCTTTTTAATAATCAAGGATATCCTTGCTCAAAAAAACTCTTCTCAACATATATATATATATATATTAAAAAAATAATAATGCTAGGTGTTACCCTCCCCTTCTATACTATATAAAATGGAATACATTATATTATTCTTAAATTTTATTATATTTTTTCAAAAAAATTAATCGATAATGACATCTCATTGTAATAAAATAAAAATAAAATAAGAGTGAAATTGGTGAGATTTTGGTTTCCACGGTATAGCGCGCGTTATTTTGACACCGTTCGGGCAGAGGACAGCACCGTTTCGGGCAGCTCCCCCACCACCTCCTCTCTCCCCCTCTGTGTGCACGCCTCACTTCCAAAAGAAAAAAAGAAAAAGGGAAAATGAAAAAGAAAAAGAAAGATAACAATCCCACACCATCACTCAACACTCTCCGGGAGAGAGAGCAAAAAGGGGAAGTTCTATAAAAAAGTAGAGCAGAAAATGTCTTAAAATCTTTCAAATTTTTTTTATAACCTTTTTAGTGTGTTAATGTTAATGGGTTGTTGGTCTTTTGGGCACTCTGTTGGGCATTTGGGACGAGATCGAGCTATTGATTACGAGTCTTTGTGCGTGTAACTTTGGTTTTTATTTTTCTTTTGTTTGGGAAAAGGTTACAATGTTGGACGTTTTTATGTAAGATTTGGGTGCAAGGGATTTTGTAGGGGTTATTTGTGATGGTGAGTTTGGTGGGTGTGGGATATTATTTGGATCTGAGAGCAATTTAGTGACAGAGATGGAAGCGAAAGCTATTGGGGTTTCTGTTTTGCTGTGGTTGATCCTATTGGCTCGTCCATTATGCTTAATTTCAGCTAACATGGAAGGTCTGTTTTGGATATACTTCTCTTTTGTTCGTTTGGTGTTTTTCTTATGCTTTGATATTTACTTTTACGATATTTGTCGGATTTTGGAACTGGGTTTTGCTAAATTTGGAAAATGAAAGACTTTTTTCATGCAAGTTGAGGTGGGGACGTTTGACTAAGTTTAGTTTCGCACAGTGCGATAATGGATATTGATGATACTTCCTGCGAAGTTAGATTTTCCTCTTCTTTCATTAATTGCTTGTGCAACCGAGTTTTTACTTAAACTTGGAGTACATGGGTGCTGATTTTCGGGTATGGTTCATAGTAGCCCCATATATTTGTGTACGTTGAATAATGAGAGTGGATGATACAGTGAGATAAATGGCACTGTTAGACAATTTGAGTAGCTTTACCCTTCTTAAGAAGGCCATAAAACCAACTATTTGATTCAAATGGAATTCTCTGTCATTTTTATCTATTAATGATCAACAGGGATCCACTAATTTAACTGAGGCTCACTCTTTTTCCCATTCAGTTTCAGTTATCTTTTTTTGATAGGTAATCAAGAATTCTTATTCATAAGAAGAGAAGGCATAATTCAGTTGTAGTTATCTAGAAGTTGAGAAACTTATCTCTGCTGTAATCTGTAGGTGTTAATGTATTTACTTTGGTCAGCATTCATCTAAATTATGACTTGTTTAAGAGATGTGGTTTCTTTGTGGCAATTGGCGATGAGTTTACTTTTTCCACATCTTTTTAAAAAAATTCATCTATAGTCAGCATCTAATTGTGTTTGCTTGCATATTGGCAGGTGACGCTTTACACAGCCTAAGGACCAGCTTAGAGGACCCTAACAATGTCCTGCAGAGTTGGGATCCTACCCTTGTTAACCCTTGCACATGGTTTCATGTCACCTGCAACAATGATAATAGTGTCATCAGAGTGTACTTCGTTTGCCCTTTCGTGTCTTTTAAGTGCATGCATATGTTGTTACACTTGTTTTGTATCACGTTTGGAACAGGCACTTTTTCTGACACTTATTTTAATGTGTTATCACAGTGATCTTGGAAATGCAGCATTATCTGGTCAACTTGTTCCGCAGCTTGGCCAGCTCAGGAATCTACAGTATTTGTATGTCATGCTTGGTTGCTTCAAAATTATAAAGATGTTCTTGTTTTTGTTTTTTCAAGTGGTTCTTTAATACTGAATTGCATTACTTTTGTTGTTCTTGCAAGTTTTACAGCATGGGAATTTTCTTTCTTCCTAGTATTGTTCATACTGGGGGAATATGGTAAAGGAATGGCGTGCATATACACAAAACTATAGAAGCTATCATGCTAAGGAATTTTAAGAGATATGAAGATAGGACAGCATATGAACGACCTAGTGTTTTGAGAAAAATTAAAAAAAGTGGAAAATACTTAAAGATGCAGTGACAATTTCTTTTGACCAGCTTAATCTTTGGAGCTTTCCTTGGTCCCAACATTCAACGTGAATGTATGTATATATGTTCTCTTAACCTCTAGGGGTTGGCTCAAGTGGTAAAGACCTTGGCCTTAGTGGTATGCTCCCTCCAAGGTCCAAGGTTCGAATCCCATTGGGTGCAAACAATCTCTAGGGGCTATCAGACTGTGGGATTTTTTACTTGAATTACCCGAGGTGCACTTGCGGGAAACTCCTTACCGAGGGCCATGTGCACCCCCAAGATTAGTCAGGACGTTATTTCCGGACACCCGGTACCAATAAAAAAAAAAAATATGTGTTCTCTAAGAAAATATATCTTTCTTTTTTCAAAAGGAGCTGAAATATACAGGGGGTACATCAAACTATTTTTTTTAAAATATAAGTAAAAATTTATTAATGTCAATAGGCCTAGCCAAGTACACTAGATGTATACAAGAGAAAACACCTAGTTGGTATGCAAAAGAAAAAAAGGATAAACCCATCTAGGAAAATGAACCTAACAAAGCCCTAGCCCTAGCCCAAGCCCAAGCCCAAAGACGCGCCTGCCCCAAACCACCACCAGTGCACCAAGCCTATCCCACCAAACTAGATTTTGCACTCAAGCCTATCCCACCACCAATTCCCGAACACACTCCAGCTACTTTTAAACGATTTCATTAGAAATGTTAAAAAAAAATCGTTATAGTAATCATCCAATCTTACTTATATAAAAAAAAAAAAGTAATCATCCAATCCTACAGTGATCTCGAAATTAAATACTATTACTTGTTGAGCAATTCAAGATTTTGAAAAGTCCTCCTCAGTCCAGATTGTCCACACTGCACATAAGGGAACAACATTCCAAATTACTGTAATTGTTATGATTGTAGTTATGAAGCAGCATGGATAATAAATACATAAAAAATCATAGGCTTTTCAGCTCGGTCACTCCTATGAAGGGTATTGATTATAAGGTGGTGCAGAGTTCCTTGTAATTATCTCAAGCAATCGGTTTATTACTTATAAAAAAAATTTATCACAAGCAATTGGTGGTGTAGACTTTCCTACCACTGATTGGGCAAACTGTAAGGTAGTTTTTAGTCAATTATCTTGCCACCAAAAGTTAATAATCAACTCTCTCTCTGACTTTTTTGTAAAAACGCACACACTCACATCAGGAGAGAAGTTTAAATGTATAATTTAGTTTAACTATGACATAGGTGATTCCATTCTTCTGATGATACCTGAATTTTTTGTGGAATGGATTCTATTCAACTTCAATTTTTGATGTGTAGTTTTACTTAAATATGTGTGTGTGTGTGTGTGTGTGTTTTGTGTTTCCATGATTTTTCTTGTTTCTTTTTCAGGTTCCTAGAATGTCATTAGATGTTTTCTTTTGTATACTCCCTGTGTGCTCGGGCAATGCCTAGTCATTCATATTAATAATGTTATGTTTCCCCATAAAATATATATATATATATATGTATGTAATTCTCTTCTTTGAAGCAGTTTGGGGTTTTAAGGTAAATGCAGGTAAATTTGAGTTTGTTTTCTTAGGCAATTGAAAGATTAGGAATTAGTTAATATTCTTTGCTGTAGGAGTCTTATCTTTCTGCAAAATGCTTCAGGCTACCTGTAGTTTCTTCCCTTAAGCATAGGGCCATTTGGGATGGATTGATAAAGGATGGGAAAAAAAGGTTCACAAACTTGGAGAAACTTATCAGAAGGGGCTCGCACTAATCTAGAACACTGTATACAACCTTTCAACTTAGTATTTCTCTTCTTTTTTATTTATTTCCTTCGCCGATTAGTATCACCAAGAGACTAGAAAAAATCAAGTGGGTGGATTCTTAGGGGGGGCCTGCACAAGCGTTGGGGCACGTGGTTTAATCAAAGATTTAATTAGAATATACAGTGTCTTGTTTTACACTGGCACAGATTTCCAAAGAAAATTGTTAGGTTTGCATTCCTTTTATCACTTTAAGTACTTGTGAAATTTTTTTTTTTTATAAGTAAAATGTGAAAAATTTATTTAGAGCTGTATCCCATCTAACCGGCCAGATGGGCATCCTCATAGTGCAAATTATAGCTAAGTGACACTTTGGGTAACTTTAAGTTCTGAGTTGAACTAAGTTCATAAAGATTTACCCAGTTGCTAAGCTTATGATTTGTTATTTTTGACATCAAGTACTATTTAAAACCTTATTATTTTGTGCAAGTCATTTATCCTCTTTCTATGACAGGGAGCTTTACAGTAATAATATAAGCGGACAGGTTCCCAGTGACCTGGGGAATCTTACTAGCTTGGTGAGCTTGGATCTTTACTTGAACAGTTTTACTGGTCCCATCCCAGACACATTGGGCAGGCTGTCAAAACTGAGGTTCCTGTGAGTATACTCATACTTGATTTTCTTCAAATATTGTGGGCATACTTGTAAAATAGTCTCATATTGTGTCATTTTTGTATTTTTCATATCATGTTGTCTAGAGTTGGGCCTGTAGATAAGTAGAGAATTCTCTTTGAAAGAAAGGCCCAAGTCAATTTACTGGGGAATCCTGAGGCCTAACAAGGAGTCTAAGGGGTCCAAGAACTGCAATGAGCACATTGAGAAACAAAGATTTAGAAAGTTACATACTAGAACAAATAAACCTTCTATTCTTCATGTTTAAGATCAAAACTAGGGTTTTGATGCAATATGTCTTGATGAAATATTCTTGGGTAGTAAAGTGCGAACATATTTTATTGGCTGAATTCCTGAATTACCGGAATTCTTGGGTTATGCCTAGTTCTTGATTTTATAGAACTTTTTTTTTTTATATAAACAATTCCTGAATTGCCAGAATCTGTGGACTCTTGGCAACCAAATGGGAGAACACAAGTTTGACTTCCATATGTATTCCACGTTGCACTAATATATCAAAACAAATGGGTTATTTAGGTTTCTGGATACGTCCTTTTGATGTGTAATGATTCCTGATCATTTTGATTCTGATTTGAGTGGTATCCGTTGATTTATTCAGATCTTAACATTGTGTTTTCTTGTAATGTTTGTGTGAGGATAGTCGGCTTAACAACAACAGCCTAGTGGGTCCAATCCCTATGTCACTGACGAATATCTCGTCACTACAAGTGCTGTGAGTGTCAAGATAATCTCAATATTCAGTTTCTCTCTTCATCAATAGTGTGCGTGTGTGGGGGCATTATCTGATTACAAGAATTCGATGTTACCACATTGCATTTCCTGAATGCAGGGATCTCTCTAATAACCAACTCTCTGGACCAGTTCCAGACAATGGATCCTTTTCATTATTCACTCCCATCAGGTTTCCTTGCTAATTATGTTAACTGTAATTATCTCCACTGACATTGATTTTGAAGATTATGCTGATAGGTTGTTTTCCTATTTTCAGTTTTGCTAACAACCAAGGTCTATGTGGCCCAGTTACTGGACACCCTTGCCCAGGCTCTCCTCCATTTTCTCCCCCTCCTCCTTTCGTACCACCGCCTCCAATTTCTGCCCCAGGTGATCTTATTGCTGCTCATTATGATTTTGGAGCTACAATGATGCTCATTGCTATATGTTTCTGAGTATTCCCACATTTGGAGGCCGTGATTGCGATTTTTTTTTTTAATATTTTTCTGTTTAAGTAAACAATTGTATTAATAAAATAGGCATAGCCCAAGTACACAAGATGGTATACAAGAGGAAACACCTATCTAGGATGAAGAAAAGGAAACAAGAAAATCATGTAGGTCTAAACCATTAAAATCTATAGCTATGGCTCATAGGAATAACATTCTATTCTTTTTTGGTCAGTTAAGTTTCTTCTCTCTCCTAAAACACTTTTCTCTCCGTACACATGCGAAATACTACGTCTTTGGTTTTTCTTCGTTGGTGTTTTGTTAATGGCGTAAGAATATTTCAGTGATTACTGTAAGGTCCAAGATTATGAGGGGCCAATTTATAGAAGTGGTGATTGAATCCAAATGTTTTATTTTGTCAAAACTTGGAGATGGTGGTATGCGAGTAATAGAGAGAAGATGGAAAACAGAGCATTCGGTGGTGCTGGGTTTCTCTTCAATCTAGTGGCTTGTGAAGGTACTCGAGGAGTGTTTAAGCAAGGGGAAAAATGAGGTTTATTCGGAAACAAGGAATGGATATTGCAATATTATAGCACAACGTTGTGTTAATAGGAGAGGGAGATTTATTGAAGTATCAGAGTATAACCAGGGGGGGAGGAGGAATGCTATTGCATTCCTGAGGGTGAGAATGGATGGGGATGGAGGAAGATGAGGGAGACGCTGAGAGAGAAAGGGAAGGATGGCTTGAAAGTGGGTGGTTTGAATGGAGGAGGGTTTCGGAGTCTCGGGTCTGGGGCATTGAGACATCAAGAACGGTCGTATAAGGAGGCTTTGTCCATGAATGCTAACCTGCGTGATGGTGGTGTGAACTTGTGCAATGGCGGTGCGAACATGCGAGATGGTGGTAAGAGAGTTGCAGATAGAGGACAAGGGCCATGGCATCAGGAAGGAATGTTGAATCAATGTGGTGTGTCGAGCCATTCTGTGTGTCAGGAGTCGTGGGAAGTCAGAAGGAGATTGATGGAAATGCAGGGGCAGCTGCGTTCTCTGCAGAGGGACGTGGTTGTAATAGTGGAGTTTGCTGGTTCATTTAAGTGCAATGGAGGACACGGGGGTTCATAAAGGGAAATCCAAAGTTATGGATCATGGGCCGGGAAACACACAGAATAAGGCCCAGGAGAAATTAAAAACATATAAGGGTTGGGCTGTGTGGAGAAAGAAGAGTGGGCCGTCGCGGCCCAAGTTCAATTTACTACGGGCTGATGGGGCAGGGCCTTCTAGGCCTATTGGGTCTTCTGGGCCGTCTCAACCCAGGTCACAATCTAGACTCGGGTCAGCCCAACCCGATACGTCGGATGCGAGCCAAAACAAATTTCCACCCGAGTTGCACAGCCTCGGGTTTGTGCCAGATAGCCAACCAACGGCGTTGGGTCAGCCGACGGTAGCACAGACGGCACCGACGGTGGCAGAGGATGCCGCCGATGAGGTGTCGCCGGCGTTCAGTGCGCATCAGGCGTTGGTGGGTTTCGAGGCTCGCTCTTCTCTGCCAAACGAGGGACAGAAACTGCCGATGAAGGGAGGTGGGTTGTTTTCGACTCCAGTGGACCTATCTGTGAATCACTTGGAGGAGTTTGAGGTGGCTGAGGAGGAGAATGATTTGGATGACTTGATGCACTCCGTGGAGGATGAACTTTTCATCCATGAGGCTTGCGGGTTGGAGGAGCTTTCGGTGGGGGGAGGTTTTCAGAATAATAAATTGGGGAATCCAACCCCATTGAATTACTATTTTCCTGATCAAGTCTCAAATTGGGTTATACACAAAGCAAAGGAAATCCAAAATGTGGAAGGGATTGTTTGTGATGGGTATGAGGAGCAGTTCATAGCTTTGTTAACTGCTATGGAAGCTGGACATAGCCAAAATAAGAAGGGGGAATCGAAGAAAAGCCGAGAATTGAAAAGATTGATGTGGTCGATGAATTCGGAAAGTAGTTCTAGTAGGAATAGGGCAAAAGGGAAGGGGCTAACGGTTTCCCAATGAAGCCTAAGATTGTTTCTTAGAATGTCCGGGGTCTCAACGTGGTAGAGAAACTTCTTCGGATTAGGCATTTAATTCGTGAGTGGAAAGCGGACATTGTGTGCTTACAGGAGACGAAACTGAAAATGATTAGTAGGAAGATTGTGCGGAGTTTATGGAGCAATGTGTATGTAGACTGGGTATACTTGGCCTCTTCAGGGGCATCGGGAGGAATTGTGGTGATGTGGGATAAGAGAGTGGTGGAGAAAGTGGAGGAATATGTAGGGAGATATTTGATAGCATGCTCTTTTAAATGTGTTTCAGATGGTTTTTCGTGGGCATTTGCAGGAGTGTATGCGCCTAATCAAGATATAGACAGAAGAATGTTGTGGGATGAGCTTGTAGGGGTGTATAGTTGGTGGGAGCTCCCTTGGTGCATTGGAGGGGATTTCAATGTGGTTCGTTTCCAAAGTGAATGTTCTGAAAGTAGAAGATTGAGACCAGCAAGTTTGGAATTCTCGGAGTGTATTTTCGACTTGAATTTGATTGACCTTCCACTTGTTGAGGGTGTAGCAACATGGTCCAATAATCAGATTTGGTCCCGTTTGGATTGATTCTTAATTTCACCTGAGTTGGAAGGTCATTTTCCTGATATCTGGCAAACACGTTTGGTACGCCTAGCTTCAGATCACTGGCCAATTTTGCTAGATTGTGGAGGTATTCGCAGCGGTAAAAGGTATTTTAAGTTTGAGAATATGTGGTTGAAGTCTGAAGGTTTTGTGGTAAGGGTTAAACAATGGTAGAATTCGTACCATTTCGATGGTACACCCAGCTACATTTTTGCTAATAAATTGAAAGCGTTAAAAAGAGACTTAAAGATGTGGAACCAACAAACTTTTGGCAATTTAGAAGATAATAAAAATACTAAGTGGGAGGAAATACAGGAGTTAGAAAGACTACAAGAAGGGAGACCACTTACTGAGGAGGAACAAGCACATAAAATTATGCTAGCTGCAGATCTTGAGAGAATAATTCTACAAGAAGAGATGTCGTAGCGCCAGAAATCAAGAGCTCTCTGGCTAAAGGAAGGGGATTGGAGCACAAAGTTTTTCCATAAAATTGCAAATTCTCATAGAAGAAATAATACCATCGAGATGCTGAAAATTGAAGGGGTTGAGTGTAGAGAAGAAGAGGTAATAAAAGATTAAGTGGTAAGTTTCTTTGGAGAGCTTCTCACTGAACATGTGGAGTGGAGGCCTACCTTGAATGGATTGGTTTTTGATACTATTGAATCGGAGGAAGTCACAAGGATGGAAAGGGCTTTTGAAGAGGAAGAGGTCTATGATGTAGTGAAGAAAATGGCAAAAGATAAGGCCCCCGGCCCTGATGGTTTCTCCATAGGTTTTTATCAAGATTGTTGGGAGGTGATAAAGGTGGATCTTATGAAGGTGTTTCAGGAGTTTTTCTTGGTAGGTAAATTTGAGAAAAGTCTTAATACCACTTTCCTTGCTTTAATCCCTAAAAAGGTAGGGGCTTTTGAGATTTTCGATTTCCGGCCTATTAGTCTAGTGAATGGTACATACAAGATCATTGCTAAAGTGCAAGCAAACCGTTTGAGTGGGGTCTTGGGACAGATCGTTACTAAGCCTCAAAATGCCTTTGTGAAGGGTAGACAGATACTTGATGCGGTTTTAATTGCTAATGAGTGCCTGGACAGTAGATTGAAGGCTGGCAGCTCAGGACTTATGTGTAAGATAGATATGGAGAAGGCATATGATCATGTTAATTGGGATTTTCTTCTATATCTACTGGGTAGGTGTGGATTTGGAGAAAGCTGGAGGTCGTGGATCAGATGGTGTATCTCCACGGCAAGATTCTCTGTGTTAATCAACGGCAGTCCATAAGGCTTCTTCCCGAGCTCTCGTGGTTTGAGACAAGGGGATCCATTATCTCCATTACTTTTTGTTATTGTTATGGAGGCACTAAGCAGGATGATTTCAGCCTTAGTGACTAATGGTTATATTAGTGGTTTTCAGATTGGATCGCCGAATAGGGGTAGCACTACCATTTCACATTTATTGTTTGCAGATGATACGCTTATTTTGTGCGAGGCCAATTCAAATCAGTTGAGGACTGTGAAGTACAAAATTTGAGTTGGTGCCTATTGGAGAAGTACAAAATTTGAGGGTGTTGGCTAGTACACTGGGTTGTAAGATAGCGTCTCTCCCTATAAGCTATTTGGGATTACCATTGGGTATAGCCTCAAGGGCGCTTTCTATTTGGGATATTGTGATCGAGAAAGTAGAGAGAAGATTGGTAGGTTGGAAGAGAATGTATTTGTCAAAAGGGGGCCGGATTACGCTTATTAAAATTACGCTTTCTAATCTACCCACTTACTTCTTATCCTTATTCCTTATACCGGCAAGTGTGGCGGGTCGCCTTGAGAAGCTACAGAGAGACTTTCTGTGGGGGGGTTTAGGTGAGGAGTTTAAATTCCATTTAGTCAAGTGGGAAATTGTGTGTCGTCCTATCTCCAATGGTGGGTTGGGTATTAGAAATTTGAGGATGTTCAATCGGGCACTACTTGGCAAATGGTTGTGGCGTTATATTAAGGAACCGGCTGCCTTATGGAAGACTGTGATTGAAAACAAATACGGTGGTTTAGAGGGGGTTGGTGTACTAGAGAAGTTCGAGGGGCCGCTGGAAGGGGGCTATGGAAACACATTAGAAGAGGATGGGTGGTTTTCCATCATCATACAAGATTGCAATTGGGTTCAGGTTCAAATATCAGATTTTGGAAAGATGTTTGGTGTACCAATAGTACTCTAGAAGACTTGTTTCCTACACTTTTCGTGATTGCAAATGCTAAAGATGCCATGGTGGCAGAGGTAATGGAAGTCATAGGTAGAAACATTCACTGGAATATCAACTTCTATCGGGCAGCATAAGACTGGGAGATGGTGAGTTTTGTAGATTTTTTTAGTCTTTTGTACTCTTGTCACCCAAATATCCAGCATGCAGATGATTTGTGGTGGAGTCCAACAAGGAAAGAGGTCTTCACTGTTAGCTCATTTTACAAGGTACTCACACAAGTTCCTGACATACAATTTCCCTGGAGAAAGCTTTGGCAGAATAAGGCTCCTCCAAAAGCTTCTTTCTTTGTGTGGACAACGTCTTTGGGGAAGATTCTTACTACGGATAATCTAAGAAAAAGAAGCATAATTATAGCAGACTGGTGTTGTATGTGTAAAAGAGGGGGTGAATCGGTGAATCATTTACTTTTACATTGCGAGGTAGCCAGGACTATTTGGGATGCGGTGTTTTACAGAATGGATTTAGCGTGGGTTATGCCAAAAACTGTGTTGGATGCTTTGGCTTGTTGGACCTCAATTAGAGGAGTGCGTTAGATCAAAGCGGTTTGGAAAATGATTCCTATCTGTATTATGTGGTGCTTGTGGCAGGAGCGCAATGAGAGGATTTTTGAAGACAAAGAGATCAATTGCGGAGCTAAAAATGTTCTTCTTTAGGACCCTTTATACTTGGGCTATTGCCGTGTACTGTAATGGCATGGAATTTCATGAGTTTTTAGTTTCTAATATTCCCACCTAATTAGGATGGGAGCATTAGAACTTCTTTTCTTGTAATTGACAGTTGTGGATGAATATATACTTATTTTACTTATAAAAAAAAGGAATAACATTCTAACAAAAAAAGATCTAAGATCCTCAAAAGATCTCTCATTGTCTTCGAAAGTCCTGTCATTTCGCTCCTACCATAAGCACCATAGAATACAAATAGGAACCATTTTCCACACTGCTTTGATTTGTGGAACACCTCCTAGATTTGTCCAACAAGCCAAGAGCACCTCCACTCTGGCGGGCATAACCTACGCTAACTCTAATTTGTTAAACACCGCAACCCATAACGCTCTAGCAACATCACAATGCAGTAGATGATCCATAAATTCACCACTCTTCTTGCACATGCAACACTAGTCTATTATGATCACTCCACGAAATTATCTATCGTCAAGATCTTTCCCAGTGAAGTTTTCCATACAAAAAAAGTCGCTTTGGGGGGCGCCTTATTTTTCTAGATCCTCTTCCATGGAAACTGAGTATTATGCACTTGCGTGAGAGACTTATAGAACGATCGAACCCAAAATGTGCCTTTGCCTGCCCGTACCCACCACAACTTGTCATTTCCTTGGATGCTTGGTCTCACAAAATACAAAAGTCAGAAGAACTCCTCTAAACTACCAACTTCCTAGTCTTGAGCCGCCCTGCTAAAGATGATGTTCCACTATATTTGATCCGTAGCTATCACCATAAAATCAACGACGGAAGCTTTTTTCTTACATGCAATCCTGAATACTAAGGGGAATAAATCTTTTAGTGTATTATTTCCACACCATATATCGCTCCAGAATTTTATTCTAAAACCATCTCCCAACACAAGTCTAGTATGACAAGAAAACACCTCTCATCCCCAATTAATATGCTTTCAAATCCCACTCCATGAGGCCCATTTACCTCTCTGCTACACCAACCCCCCCCCCCCCTTTCATATTTATAATCAATCACCGACTTCCATAGAGCTTCTGGTTCCGTGTTATATCATCACAACTATTTCCCAAGTAATACCCTATTGAAAATCTTTAGATTTCTAATACCCAACCCACCCAAGGGAAGTGGAAAACATACCGTAGTCCATTTGACTAGATGGAATTTAAAGTCATCCCCCATGCCACTCCAAAGTCTCTATATAGTTTCTCAATCCGGATTGCCACATGCTAGAATTGGGAATAGAGATTAAAAAAAAAAAAAAAATACGTTGGTAGATTAGAGAGAGAGTACTTTTGATTAAAGTGATCATGCCCCCTTTCGACAAATACAGTCTCTTCCAACCAGCCAATCTACATTCGATTTTCTCGATCACTGTATCCCATATTGTTACAGTCCTTGAGGCAGCCCCCAATGGTAAACCCAGGTAGGTAGGGCAAACACCTTGCATCCAAGAGTATTAGCTAGTTGTCTAATATTACGAGCATTACCAACTAACACTAATTCTAATTTTTCAAGGTCTACTTTCAAACCCGATGCTGCTTCAAAGCAAAGTAGGAGTGCCCTCAGTGCCCGCAATTGGTTTTGTTCTGCCTCACAGAATATAAGCGTATCATCTGCAAATAACAAATGAAAAATGTTAATAATACTTTTAGAGGGGTCACCAATTGAGAATCCAGCCATGAAACCACTACAAACCAACACCGAAGTCATTTTGCCCAGTGCCTCCATAATAATGACAAAGAGGAGTGGGGACAGTGGATTTCCTTGTCTCAGACCTCAAAAACTATTGAAGAAGCCAATTGGACTACCATTTACCATTTACTAGCACAGAGAATCTCGCTGTTGATATGCACCTTCTAATCCATGAGCACCATCTCTCCCCAAGCCCACACCTCCCAAGCAAGTAGAGTAGGAAATCCCAATTAACATGATCATATGTCTTCTTCATATCTAACTTACATAGAATCCCCGAGTTACCAAATTTTTGTCTACTATCTAGACACTCATTGGCAATGAGGACTAAAGGCTCCATTTGGGTACTAGAGTATTCTGAGAATACTCCACTAGTATTTATTAGTGGATTATATTTATTTGAATTAATTCCTATGTTTTATCTATGTATTTCGGGTATAGACAGATTTGTACAGCTGTATAGGATTTATAATTTGAATATTTAGATTGGGTAGATAAGTATAGGAAACATATCTTATCCAAGATTTGAATCCCTTTAGGATAGGAAGTCAGATTTAGAATTTTTGATCTATGTAATCTATTTGTTGCTATTTAATGAATGAGAAGGAACAAGAGGTATTCAGCCAAAGAAAATTGTTACTATTCATTATTTTATCATTATTTTTCACCTATTTTTCATTTCTTTTTAGTACTATTTAGTACTATTTAATATTTTATTATTACTTTTTTACTATTATTCACAGAATATCTGAGATCATCACACTATCCAAACGTAACCTAAATCTAGGATTTACCTTCCTCGGACAAATGCGTTTTGTTATAATCTTCCCCAACACCTCCCCTAATCGGTTTGCAAGTACATTAGAGATGATCTTATACACCCCACTCACAAGACTAATGGGCCGAAAATCTTTGACATCCGATGCTCCAATCTTCTTAGGAATTAGTGCTATGAATGTGGCGTTAAGGCTTTTTTCAAATTTTCCAGCCATGAACAGCTCCTGAAACACCTTCATTAAGTCCTCCTTCACCACTTCCTAACAAGTATGGAAGAATCTCATAGAAAATCTATCCAACCCAGGTGCTTTGTCTTTGGCCATTTTCCTCACCACATCATGAACCTTCATCTCCTCGAAAGGCCTCTCCAACCTCAAGACATCTTGGGCCGCCACCCCATTTGTTCTATATGCAAATGTTAAAAAAAATCAACAACATGATCTCTAATTACAGGGGCCTCGGTACATGTTGCACCCTCTATATTCAGCATCTCTATAATGTTGGTTCTCCTGTGAGAATTGGCCATTCTATGAAAGAATTTTGTACTTCGATCCCCTTCTTTCAACCACAAAACTTTAGATTTTTGGTACCATGAAATCTCTTCCAGCAAAATAACCCTCTCTAATTTAGTAACCAGTAACTAAAAACTCAGTAACCGGTAACCACCTCTGACTTTTGAGAAATTTCTTCTAAGGAAAGAACCCGGCCCTCCTGTGTCCTCTCTAGCTCCTAAAGCTCTTCCAATATGGACTTCTTTTGTTCCCCTATATTGCCAAAAGAGTGTGTTCCAAATCTTCAAGTCAATTTTTAAAGCTTTCAGTTTATCTGCAAGAATGAAACTAGGGGTTCCATCAAACTGATATGAGGACTACCGTTGCCGAACCCTGTTCACAAAACCTTCAGTCTTCAACCACATGTTTTCGAATTTAAAATACCGAAACCCTCCTTGGATACCACCACAATCAAGCAAAATAAGAAAATGATCCAAGCACAGACAAGACAACCTCTTTTGACATACTTTTGAATACTGAGCTTCCCAATCCGAGGATACTAAAAATCTGTCCAATCTAGACCAATTATGATTATTTAACTACTTGAATGCCCCTCCCATGAGAGGTATGTCCACCAGATTCAAGTCGAAAATAAATTCTGAAAATTCTGTCATTGCTGGTCGCATTCTACTATTTTCTGAGTGTTCACTTGGAAATCTTACAACATTAAAGTCACCACCTATACACCATGATAATTACCACCAGCTAATTCTTCCCATAACATACTTCTCTTGCTGTCCAAGTTTGGCCCGTAGATGATTTTTCATGTGCTTTCCATTGATATATCATTTTCAATGTCCATTTGAAATTTATTTAAGCAGTAGTCTTTAGTTGATTTTTCATATATTATATAGCAATCAAGAATTTTGCTTCTTCTTTTTTTTTTTTTTTTTTTTAAGTTTTTGAAGTTTTATTTTCTTCTGCTGAGCAAATGCATATCACAATCAGAGGCGATGTTCATTTTGGTTCTCTATTTGCAGGTCAATTGCATTGCATCTTGCATAGTCTGATCTCTTCTTGTTTTTTTTTTTCAATGCTATTGATTTTTTAGTACCTTGGTGCCATTTTTTCTTTTTAATTACTTCAGTTAAAATTGAGATGAACTCTGACTCCAAATCATTTCTTAATGCATTGACAAGTAACTCATTCTATTAACCTAGGTAATTTTCAGTGGATCACATCTATGTTTGAGGCATGCTTTTGATCATGCTTATGTTTTAGGTTGTTACCATGTACATGGGGCCATATCAGAAGTGGAGACGACATATCTAAGTGTTCTAATTTTTCCTTTTCGTCACATTTCAGGTGGTAATAGTGCCACTGGGGCGATTGCTGGAGGAGTTGCTGCAGGTGCTGCTTTACTGTTTGCTGCACCTGCAATTGCATTTGCATGGTGGCGTCGAAGGAAACCTCAAGAGTTTTTCTTTGATGTACCTGGTTAGTTATATAAATAAATGATGGGTCTGTTTAACTTGTTTGCTGGATAGATTATCACTTCTTACATCTGTTACAGCCGAGGAGGATCCAGAAGTCCATCTGGGGCAGCTTAAAAGGTTTTCACTGCGAGAATTACAAGTTGCAACGGATAGTTTTAGCAACAAAAACATTCTTGGTAGAGGTGGATTTGGGAAGGTTTACAAAGGACGCCTGGCAGATGGTTCACTGGTGGCTGTAAAAAGACTGAAAGAAGAGCGTACACCAGGTGGTGAGCTGCAGTTTCAAACAGAAGTTGAGATGATCAGCATGGCTGTGCATCGAAACCTCTTACGGTTACGAGGATTCTGTATGACACCAACTGAGCGGCTACTTGTTTACCCCTACATGGCTAATGGAAGCGTCGCATCATGTTTAAGAGGTATAGCTTGTTAATATTTTCTGAAATTTTGTACCGATCAAAAAAAATATTTTCTGAAATTTTGCAATAATTTTTTACTGCTTCTATATGGACTTTTTCCCTTGTCCCATTGATGGGGGATTCTTGTGCCTGTTATCTGCTTACAACTTTGGACCCCTGCTTGCTTTTTTTTTCTTTATGTTTTAACATGGGTTATATTTTTTTTTTTCATAAAATAGTAAAAACAGAGTATGTAATGACTTATATGTGAACCGCTTACCAATAAAAAAGTGTGAACCAATAACAACTTTCTAGAAGGAATGATGTTTTTTTTTAACTAATATATTCTCGTTATATGTGTTACTCTAGAACGCCCACCATCTCAGCCACCACTTGATTGGCCAACAAGGAAACTGATTGCACTGGGATCTGCAAGGGGTCTTTCTTATCTACATGATCATTGTGACCCAAAGATTATACATCGTGATGTGAAAGCTGCAAACATTTTGTTGGACGAGGAGTTTGAGGCTGTTGTTGGGGACTTTGGGTTGGCAAAACTTATGGACTACAAGGATACCCATGTTACAACCGCTGTACGGGGGACAATTGGGCATATAGCTCCAGAGTACCTATCTACAGGGAAGTCTTCTGAGAAGACTGATGTTTTTGGGTATGGGATCATGCTTCTAGAGCTAATCACTGGGCAGAGGGCTTTTGACCTTGCTCGGCTTGCAAATGACGACGACGTCATGTTGCTTGATTGGGTATGTGCTTCTATCACCTAACCAATGCTTATTGGTTCAATTCACTTTCCTCTGCCATTTTATTTTCATTAGCTGACACCTATGTGACAACTTTCTCTTGGACCTAGGAGAAAGTTCGTGTGGAAACCCAATAGGTAAAACTTGACTCTTGATGTTTGCATTTGTCATGTACTTTTAGAAACAAAAGGACGTTTTGTAGCAAGCTTTGGGTAGATTAATACTGTCTGGTGATATAGGTCAAGTTCATAGGTTGCAAATTCTTTTGGCTGATGGATATGAAGGTTATTATGTTTCCTTTTTTTTCCCACAAAAAGCATCTGACTGGTTAAAAAAAGGCTTCAGAGCTCTTGGCACCCCTTTGTGTTGTGAGAATTAGATCCCCAAGGGTTGAACGAATGCTTGTAATCAAGATCATCCAGTTTTGAAAGCCTTGTTTATACTTTTTTTTGATAAGTGCCTTGTTTATACTTGTTTATGTGGTATTTGTTTCTTTCCCTTTTAAGCCTGCTGCACCTTGCATAGCTCTTACTCTTTTCTAAGACAAACAGGAGAAAACAATGAAATATTTGTTATTTGTTTCATGGGCTTAAAAGTGCTCAATGGTAATCAATATTTTCGACATCTAATAGAACTGTGCAATTTTCAGGTGAAAGGACTTTTGAAAGAAAAGAAACTTGAAATGTTGGTTGATCCTGATCTTCAGAAAAATTACATAGAAGCGGAAGTAGAGCAGCTAATCCAGGTTGCACTGCTTTGTACGCAAGGTTCTCCAATGGACCGGCCGAAGATGTCAGACGTGGTGAGAATGCTCGAAGGCGATGGGTTGGCGGAGAGATGGGATGAGTGGCAAAAGGTAGAAGTTCTCCGCCAGGACGTAGAACTTGCTCCTCACCCTAGCTCTGATTGGATTGTTGACTCCACAGAAAATCTACATGCTGTTGAGTTATCAGGTCCAAGGTGACCCTGGCTCAGTAGAAGTAAAGAAAGAAATCATATAAATTTTTTTTTTTTCCCCGCTTAATGACAATTTTCTGATGATGTCTCCTGTAAGTCCACTCTGCATTGTATTCATTACATTTGTGCATACGAGTCAGCTTTGCCGAGGTGCAATGTGTATCATTTGCTGCAGTTCGACGAAGCTTTGATGATTTTGGGTTAGATGAAGCTGCGGCAGTTTGATCTTTTGTGCGCTGTCATGTTTATGCACGCGGTTTCTAATTTGATTAATGATTTGGGAGGGAAAGTAGTGTTAGAAAACCTTCCCACTGGAACTCTTCCAATGGCCCACTGAAGCATTTACGCCCGCAATTGGGGTTGAAACTTGAAAGAAATGAAATTCCAGTGGATCGTTTCAGGCTGGAATCTTTGACCAAACCAAGAATTTATAAACTCCCCAGTCTGAAGCTAAGGTAACGAAGCTCATTAACAATCGTCTCACAACAGATGATTACTATGTCCCTTGCATTGACACTCATGCCTGATTAGCCTCGTAGCAATCTGTGAATATGAATACATCCCTTCTTTGAACAAATACCTTCTGAGCAAACTAAGCTGGCAGATGATCGATGGCAGCAACTCTATTTGGAAGTTAACCCTGGTGAACAAATACCTGAAAAACTCCTCTTTCTTTGAAATCTCCCCAAAAGTTTCGGACTCTTGGGTTTGAAAAGGCCTCTTAAAACAGAGGGATTTGCTAAAGGACAGTGCGTGCTTCCAGATCAATAATGGCACCAACACTAGAGTCTCTTCCCATTCCTCAATCTGACTCTATCTACAAAGACCCCACTCTACATGTGTCTGAATTGACTTTAGAAGAACCAAGGAGTTGGAACGTCATTCTTCTTCAAGCTCTTTTCCATCAAAATACAGTGAATGAAATCCAAAAAAAAAAAAATCCTGTTGCTCAAAGTAATTTACATTCAAGGAGAGATAATTTGGTCTGGACATAACATGCTTCTGAGAAATTCTCAGTAAAATCTGCCTATACAGCAATTACCTTGAACTCCAATGATCATCAATCCCCTTTACCTCTGAACCTGTGGAAAAAAAGTCTGGAAACTTAGAGTACAGGACAAACTTAAGCTGTTTACTTGGAAAGTCCTGAACAATAATTTCCCCACAAAATCCTTTTTGAAAAATTTATTTCCTTTTGAGTGATAGTCAAGCAGCTTGTACTATTTGCAATTATGAAGAAGAAACCCCTACTCATTTGTTTCTAAAATGCCCCTTCACTAGGATTCTATGGAGACAGTCTCCTTGGCCCCTGGACAGTTCCTTTTTTGCATCTATAGGGAATATCAATTGGATAAAGTGCTTGTTAACACCTTCAAAATCCCTCAACATCCCTTCACTTGAAGAGCACCAGTTTCAACTCTTTGCCATTATTGCCATGGCCAATAGTATCTGATTTCTGAGAAACAAAATTGTGCATGACTCTATCCAACCAAACTTGGAAAAATTTGTAGATGGTGTACTTAAGAATTTCAAAGAATATTGTAATGCTTGGCGGAATAAGCAACTGATTAATCCTCTGAATTGGAAAGCTATACCAAAAAACCATTTTCTGCTAACTTCTGATGTAACTGTGAGAAGCACAGGCAGTACTACCATAGCAGTATGAAGATCAGAGGATGGATCCTTGATTTTTGTTATAACCAGCTTCATTAAAAGTCAAAATTCCAATCTAGGCTGTACACTGGTATTAAAGAAGCAAAGGCTCAATAGATTAGAAAAATCACAATTGGAGGGGACTCCCAAATGGCAATCTTTGCGGTTGAGGTACCAGAAAAAACTGCAGCTTGGATCATAGAACCAATTGCCAGGGATACTAGAGTTCTTCTACAATCTTTTGAGAGTCGGAACAGTAGGAAAATACATCGAGATCACAATCGATGCGAACATTCTATTGCGCAATGGACAGCTTCCAATTGCTTATATGGAATCATTCCCCTTATTTCTATTCCACCTTGTCTTTTAGATTTCCATAATGGAAAAACCCTCCTTACTAAGTCTGTAATATTTTAGCTACTCCACCGGATGTTGTTTGCTTCTGTTTTCAATGCATGGCCTTGATTTAAAAAAAAAATACATCCCTTCTATACTGTCGTTTTTTAAATTTTACTCGATTGCTAAGCATGAAATTCTGGGTTGGAAAAACTTACCAAGAATAAGGAAAAAAAGGTAATATACTACGTTGGAAGAACCTAACGTAGGAAGGATCGCCAAAAACTTCTTCATGGCTGTTGTACCAAGTTCTACATTCATCCCATTAACTCATTTGAGTCCGATGTTAGACATGAACAACCAGATGTCTCCGTGCCATAGCAATAGATGCTTGTCAAAAATAAAATAACAAACAAAACAAAATCAATGCATGTTTGTACACTCAACATACTGTAGAATCAACCATCAAGGTTGACTTAACATACATTAGAATCAACCATCAAGGTGACTTCTTAAAGACAAGCAGTTGAATCTTCTTGATGCTAGACGCTCGTAGATATAAAGGGATTTGATACAAATTATATTCCATAATATCTAACGACTGCACTCTTTAAGAATAAAAGACGAATAAATACCACAACGTAAAGGTTGTTTGAGCATGCATCATTCACTCACTGGTATGACACTGAAACAAAGATGAACAAAGGTCTTATGGTATGTATATATAACCCAACTTAGAGTTCATGGGTGGATCGGGAATTGTCCATGGAAGAGTGAGCAGCAGAACCAAGATTTGGATTCTGTGATGTATACAAGTTTGGGTATGAGAAGTATGGATCGTCATCCATTGAAGTCGGTCTCTGCAGCCGGTGAGAAGCAAGGTCATTCTCAAAATCATGATCAATGGGATGACCGGAATCAAAATTCACTCTGATTGTGTCAAGTGAAGAAAGACTTGATGCCTCCGGTCTCTGGCAGTCTTCACGATCTTCATGAGGTTCAGGGAAATTTAAAACCTTATCATCAGAATTACCAACTAAGTTTTGATGATCAAAATATGGATTTTCTTCACCAGCAGACTGGTTGGCAATATCCTTATAAAATGGGTTCTCGCAGTCCTTGTCAGGGCATTGGTCACTATTTTTCCTGGTGAGCTCATCAATTCTGACCTGTGCAAGACTAGCTGCTGAGCGAGCTGCAGCTGCTGCACGCTCAGCACTTTCAGCAGCAGCCTGAGCAGCAGTCAAGACATCCTGCAAATCCACATTGACCTCACTTTTTGCTCTTGAGAGAGAGGTTTGTGGTTTACTTTGTGCCATAGAAAATGATGCAGAAGATAGCGATGGGGGAGAGATAAATGGCAAGAACTGAATATCTTCCACACCACCAACAGGAACACTAGGCTGTTCATCTTTGTTAGCAAAAGAATTTTCTCGCATAATTTTATCAGGTTCCAACTGTGGCTGCTTTGAAGGAATGTCAATAACTCCAGAATGCTTTGATGATTCATGATCGATATTAGGGTGTGGAGCAGCTTGTAATGGTGGGGCCAGTGCTGGTGCTGAAGCAACATTTGCATTTGGCTGTACCAACACTTTAGGAACTTCAGGAAGATCTAGTGAATCAAAGCCAGAATCAGAATCTGGGTGATCTTCATGGGGCTGCTCAGCTGCAGAGTACAATGTTTCATCATGTTTTTCTTTAGGAAGGGGTAATGCAGACCCACTAACAAACTGAGTTGAACCATTCTGGCAAGAAAACAATACATGTAAGGGAGCAAGAAGTTAACAAGGATTTGAAAATAGATAGACTAAAAGGCAGGGAAGTATTTCACATACCAATAAATCTTCATGAGATTTGTAAAGCTCAGTTTCAGAGGCGGCTGGATCCCAATCTAACTCATGCTCTTCAGCTATTTCTTTCAGAAGCTTTAGTTTCTTTTCAGGTGAAGGAGCACGAATTGATAGCAGTTCTATTAACTGCATTGTAATTCAGAAGGAAGATGCCATCATAAGTTAAAGAAAAAATATTAGTTATCCTCACAATTAAGGCACCTAGGAGAGAAGCTCATGAAACCTGGCGATTAACACCACAATCTGGCATGAGCTCTGTTGTAGCTGATACAAATTCTTTGCCATATTTAGTCGCAAAAAGCATTTGAACCTGCAGCAACTCTGGTAGATCTGCACATCTTGGTGCTGCAAAGCACACACTGGATATTGCTTCCTTCAAATCTAGAGGAATGTCCCTGAGAAACATTAAGGGTTTATATATGCAACAATTGAAGATAGCACAAGTCTTGACTGTACGTCACTAGAAAGCTTCTAATGAATATTAAATCTTTTGTTAACAGTTCACAAGAAACTAATGAATCTAAATAACCAAGAAACATGGCTATACATGTAATAACATTCATGGTGTGAACGGGAAATAAGTGGTCAGTATATTAGAAGGCATAAACAGATTGACAGTGTGATCTACAGTAAAGTTCCAAGAAATTCAAAGTAAGGAAACCAATGAGCTTTTCTGTAGAGATATAATAGACTTAAATGCTGACTTAAACTATGAGGTAGCTGATAAAGATGTCATTAAGGCAGATGAAGGAAATCTGGGAACGTTGAGAAATACAAACAACAGCATGAACTCCATAAAAGTATCATCAATAGCAAAGATAACTCATAGGGTCCATCACACGCTTCTTAAAAAATCATAACACTAAAGCTCAGTGAATTTGAAAATCACACAAACGTCACAAAAGTGGATCAAGAACTAAGACATTTTTGTTTTCATCCAGATATGCAGACTCTTTTCCATTTTGGGTCTCGAGAGTGTCCACTTCATTGAAAGTGGAAAAATAAAAAGGAAAGCTAAATGGTACCTGCCGAATTCCAAGCATGCGTCCAAGAACCCCACTTTAAGTGGGACAAGCACTAGATAATGATTCTTTTGATTAAAAGTTAACGGAATTGCCAAATATATTGCTTAAGTTCGTTACTCCCACTTCTGTCAAACTTTCGAACCACTAAGTCAAAGACTTCAAGTTTTATCCATAGCCCCCCAAGTTGATTGTGAACCTTGAACGCTATCAATTTCAGCTTCTAGTTCGCTATGTTTTTACTAATTTAACAAAGCATGATATGGTATATGAGTACCACATACCAAAATATTAAGCAAAGAAAATACGTAAAACATATTTTTTTTTTTTGATAAGTAGAAAATACGTAAAACATAGTATAAGAAAGTGTACTAATTAGTATTATTAAAACGTTAACCTTTGTGATTCAATAATTGGAAGGCGGACAACAATAAGCTCACAGAACAGCTCAATGATCTCCTGAGCAGCCATCATATTCTCTTCTCTAACAATATGCTCAACCTGAAAGGATAATGTAAACGAATCGTTACCACCCTGCATTGCCAGAGTTTCATTTTTTCCTTTCAAACTAAGGCAATGGATTCACCAAAATTGGTTGCAAAAGACAGTGCATTAAATCAGAATATCTAAACATAGTCATACTCGAATGCGAGCGGTGGCTTCTTGACCCGTCTCAAGAAGCTTGGCAATGTCACGGCGCATCTGCTTTATCTGAAGCTCTCTCCTATTCCTCAGCAACTTTATCCTCGGAATCGTCAATTTCAGTAGGGTTTTACTGTTATATACATACATAAACAGATACAAAGGATTTATATAGCAATCTTCCAAACCCAGAAAACTTCGAATCAGTAAAAGAAATCCCATTTTTCACATTTACAAAATATAGATTATCCAAACCATTCGCAATCCCTCCGTTGGTAGCGAAGAGAAAGAAAAATACAGAAAAGAAACTCCAACGTAAAGGTAAAAAAAAGCAATTCAGCTGAGTTGTAAACCAATCAGTATCGAACACATAAAACAGGTAAATAGAGAGAGAGAGAGAGAGAGAGAGAGACCATTTGGCAGCTTTGAAGCCCTTGTTGAAGAAGGAATCGAGCATCGACATGATCCAATGCTTTTCAGCTCACAATCGGACCAAACAACGGAAAAGGAAAACTGAGTCGTCGGTAATTGAGAAGGAGAAATGGAATTGGAGGATGGGAAAAGGTTGAACAGTGGTTAACCAGCTCTGCTATAATACCAACAGTTTAGGCTTACGGACGAGACGCGTATTTACAAAAACAAAATAAAAAACGAAATCCGAAAGCGTTTGCTTACGAACGAAGGTAATTAAAAAAACACGAAGTGAACGCGCGGGGATCTTCTCTTCCCTTCTGATCACCTCACCTCACCTCTCTGCGGATTGATTGCTCTAAGGTCTCAGTTATGGTGGGGACCACTTAACCTTGAAAGGTAGCTGCTTCTGGCGAAGCTGCATGAATGCCTAATGGGCTTCTTGGGCCGCTACGAAGCCTTTTCTTTCATTATTAAATATATCCAGGCCATTCTCAATCGCTCTTGTGGGCTTATATTTTCAGATTTTGGGCCTCCAAAGTCCAAAAAGAGATGGTAGAAATGTTATACAATAAAATTTATAGTTTAATGGAATATATCATATTCTTAAATTCTTTTTATTATAAAATAATATAATTTTTAAATTTATTTTAATAAAAAAATTAATCTAAATGGAATATATCATATTCTTAAATTCTTTTTATTATAAAATAATCTAATTTTTAAATTTATTTTAATAAAAAAATTAATTTAAATGGAAATTACTCGTACAACTCCATATAATTATATTTAAAAAAAATTAAAATTAAAATTCAAATAATATCTATTTTATAATAATAATTTTTTTTTTCCTTTTACCATTAACGAGAGTTTTCCGTTACTGCAAATAAAATTTATCTTTTATTATTATATATTATGTTTTTTAGCTGCGGCACTTTTTCATTCTATTTAGTATTTACAACATAAACCCTTTAAAACCTCTGTCGTCTCTCTCTGTTAGAAGCCGCTCAGCAGAAAAGGAATCAAGAGGAAGAACTGCAAAATGAAGGGCCCACCGCCACAGCATGTGGAAGAAGACGACGAAGATGGCGAGTTGTTTCTCGATGAAGCCGATATTGTTGAAGAGTTCCCCGTCGATGAAGAAGGTCCTCTCTCTCTCTCTCTCTCTCTCTCTCTCTCTCTGTTCTCTAACTTTACATGTTTGTATATGTAATTATGTTTAGATATATGATGTGGTCATTTATTTCTTTTATCCTATGTGTGTTTCTGTGGATGCAGATCTTCCTGATGCAGACGACGACGAAGCTGGCTCTGATGATGCAGATATTGATGGTAGGCCACTCAGCTTCCAATTCATCCTTATCTAGTCTACGTATGCGGTTTTTTACAATTTCTGCGTCATCAAAACTAAGAAAAAGTACGTTCTTTAGTTCATTTTCAATATGATTAGTTCAATTTATGAGTTTTTTTGTTGTTTCCAGAGGAGCCCGATGATTCCGTGCATATATTCACCGGTCATACCGGTAAGAACTTTCGATTTCTATATTTATGCCTTTTAAGCATTTCCTCTAAAACCTTACACAAATATTATTGCATCTGATACAAGCCTATCGGACCGCCCTGTCGCCTGTATATGTTTTTTATTTAGTTCCTGTATTATTTTGAAGGGACTTACCTAGTTCGTAAGTAACTCTTATTTTGAATAAACTTATGGTGTTACTTCATTATCCAATTCTTAATTTGTGCGAATTAGATACATATATAGGACTAATTGATTATGCTCATCTAGTTGTGAATTGGGATCAACATGGCTTTGAATTTCATATCCTGATGTGTGAAGCTGAGTACATCCTACATTTTATAACTACGAATTTATGATTATGTTTTACTATTTTCTTCACAGGTGAGCTTTATACAGTTGCCTGCAGCCCAATGGATGCTTCGTTAGTGGCAACTGGGGGTGGAGATGACAAAGGATTTCTTTGGAGGATTGGGCATGGAGATTGGGCTTTTGAGCTCCAAGGTATGTGCAAGGTACACCAGTTATATAGTTTTCTCCCTTGCTGTTTACAGTGGTGGGGCAATATTTTCCTCCTACGAAATGATAACCACATTTCATTCTTAAAGATTTCTTTTTTATAACATCAAACAGAAAAATAGAACTTTCTATTATGTTGTAGAAAGGAAGGCCCTACCACGCCATTAATTTCACATATTATAGGAAATGAAATTATATTCACTATTACCCAAGTGTCTAATTTTATTTTTTTTTATCGGTAAACAAATTTATATTGAAAAAGAGTAGGCAAGAGCCCAAGTATACGGGATATATATAAGTGCAGTGCCTAAGCGTGCTAGTTTAGTGATACAAGGAATTCATAGAAGGTCATGCCATGAAAATCAATTACAATCGACCAATGTAGTAAAGTAGTGAAAAATAAGTTTCTAAGCTTATCCATTGACTGCTCTTGATTTTCAAAACTTCTTGCATTCCTCTCCCTCCAAATACACCACCATAGGCACAAGTGTCTAATTAATTGAAGTTTAAAAAGTAAAACGTTAAACTAGCAGTTTATCTGGTTCAAACATCATAAGAAATGTATAGATTGATTCAAAATTAAAAGGTTGATAATTGTTGTTTTCCTTTCTATTCTAGGGTATTCATATATGTTGAGAAGGGGAAAAAAAAAGACAATATGATTTTAGACTCATGGTTCAACATTACAGAGTACCTTGTAAAAATGCATTATTTTGAATTGACCATCAAGTTTTCTTTCCAACATTGTCAATTGGCTTATTTTAATAATTTTTAAGTAGCTTCAACACATACTCCATGTTTCATTTGTACCTTCCTCTATAGTGGGTGGACCTTTATGAACTTTTAGGTTTTAAATGTGAGGATTCCTATTTTTTTTTTAATTAAAATGAAGGCAACTGACCGCATTAAGTTTCACATGGCTCGACCTGACCCCTCATTGAAGATTATTGTTTGCTGTAGTGGCTTGCACATGAGCCAAATTCATCATCTGTACCTGGTCACTGGTAAAGCTTGCATAAGCTGGGTCCTGGGGCTGTTCATCTCCAAGTTCTTAATCGAACCTCTCTTGTTTTTTTTCTGCAGGTCATGGAGATTCCATTTGCTGTTTAGCCTTTAGCACCGATGGACAGTTGCTGGCATCTGGATGCTTGGGTGGACTTATTAAAATCTGGGACATACCGTCCCAAAATCTCAAATTTTCACTTGATGGTCCTGGAGAGGGCATTGAGGTGAATTTGTTATGTACTATTGGACATAATATGTTGTGCCATCATATATTCAAAATAAAATTGACTGTAAATTTCCTTCCAGTGGATCAGGTGGCATCCAAGAGGACATTTGGTCTTGGCTGGTTCGGAGGACTCTACTGTTTGGATGTGGAATGCTGATAAAGGTGCCTGCCTCAATACATTTTCAGGTCATGGTGGTAGCGTCACTTGTGGTGATTTTACCCCCGATGGTATCGATCTACTCCTTTGTGCTATTTTGGTAGAAGGAAATTTTTTATTATCTATTTCACTTATTTCAGTTTTTTTAACCTTTTTCCTGTTGCTTAAGGTAAAGTAGTCTGTACTGGTTCTGATGATGCAACATTGAGGATATGGGATCCAAAAAGTGGTAAAAACATTCATGTGGTAGGAGGTATGTTATTGAATTTCAGCTCCAAATCTCCTGTTTTGTTTTTCTAATGGAAATTCTAGTAGTTAAAATTCAACCTCAGAAAGGAAAGTGTAGAAGTTTCAACCTCAAGAAATGAAGTATAAAAGGAACTGTCAAAACTCTTAAATAAAGTGACAATGGATAATTCATGATCTGCAAATTATTTGTCGGAAACCAAAAATATTGGCACATTTTTAAGCCACTTGAGGAAGAATCTAGAAAAGCTTTCCTCATTTGCTGAACCATATGAGGTAGGGCAGATTTAGAGAATCTGTCTGTGTGCTCTGGTGGGCTTAGGGTGTGAAATTAGTGGGTTAAGGACTTGGGATTTTATTATGATGTGATTAGGGTCTATAGTTTAGAAAATGGCTTGGAAAGCATTGGATTTGAAAGGGTTAAAGGGGGCCAAAACAAAGAACACATGCTGGAAGAGTTCTGTTCTGTAAAATAATTATGTTAGGGTTTGTTTCATTTGTTATTTGTGGCCAAAGGCTTAGGGATCATATGTCAGGTTTCATGGTTTTTTTAGGATTAACGAAAGGGTTTGATTTGGGCTTGCAGAAGAGATGATAAGACGCCGAGATTGAATTGAATCTGTTCACAGCTGTTGATGTGAACAGTAATTTTTTTTTTTTTTTTCCTATACGAATCAACTCTAAATCATTGAGTCCAAAGGCACCCATATGGACTCTTGATAGAAACTTCTCCTAATAGGTGTGAAACTCTTACTTTGACTCATGAAGAAACTCATGGCCCATGACTATGGCCCACATCCCGTAATTATAGAAATTTGAAAATACCCTTTTGATCAAACAAATTTGAAAATATCCTTAACTCTAGAAATCCAAAAAGATATGATAAAAGGTGCTCAGTAGTCAGGAACCTAACAAGGCATTATCTCTTGTATATGTTCTGTGTACTTGGGCTATGCCAATTCTTATAATGATATTAATAAAATTGATACTTATAAAAAAAAATAGTCAGGAATCTAGATGGTGGAATATGCTCTCTGATTTTGATTAGTTTTGTTTAAAGAATATTGGCATGAAGATGGTACTTGTTTTTGGGCTTTGTTTGATGTTCTTGGCACTTGCATCATCTCAAGGTCACGCATATCATACCAAGGGACTTACATGCATGGCGATAAGCTCCGATTCTACGCTTGCCCTTACTGGTTCTAAGGATGGTTCTGTTGGCGTTGTGAATATAACAAGTGGGAGAGTAAGTATTTTTGTTGCATATAATATTCATTATGCAAGTTTGATATCAATTATTAAAGTAGCTGTCAAGGTATAATTTAGCTATTTTTCACTGTGGAGTAATCAACCCCATCATTTTCTGCTGTAGTGCTGGGGGCGCCCAGGGTAAAGGATTCTTTTTTTCTGTGCTCAGGCTCCTTGGGTTCTGTAGGATGCACTTCTTTTTTGCTGTCCTATGTGGCCAAATGGCCCTTCTGACCACATATCATTGGAACTTTTTTTTTTATTTTTTATGAATAAACATATCATGGTGAACTTAGTCTGGCTCATCTGGGGTCTTTAGGTGTTATAGCCTTTTAAGTTTGATTCTGCCTAGTACTCTTGCGTTTACTTTGTTGCATGTGTTAATTTCCCGCTAGGTTGATCGTGTCCCCTAATCACATTAAAATACAGTGTCCATTTTGGTCACATCTCAATTGAAAATTGATAGTGTTTGCACATATTTGCTTGTTTAATGTGATTGAAAGTATTGGTGAATGTGGTTTTTCCTAATTTAAATGCTGCCCTGTAATATAGTTTCATGATGCTCCTGACAGGTTGTTAGTATGCTCAACTCTCATTCAGATTCAATTGAATGTGTTGGTTTTGCACCAAGCTCCGGAGCAAGGTAATCAACTCTCTTTCTCTCTCTCTCTCTCTCTCTCGCGTGTGTAGATGTCTATGTATATATATACACATCAATTGCCTTGTAACTTGATGTCACTTTCTCCCCTTCTTATGAGCGATGTCTAGGGATTGAGTCCCTATACCCCTAGCTCCTTATATAAAAATAAAATGTGTGTGTGTGTCTGTGTGTTCTATTAGTTACCCGGGAAAAGCAAAAGGTGGTTCTATTCATTGTAAAAGAAAATCTTATGAAGAAAATTTTTGTAGAAATAAGGGGCATAGCTGAAATGAAAGACCTAGGACTGGAGGTTTGACACTAAAACTAGAGCAGGATCTATAGATTAGCACCAAAATTCAAAAGAGTCAGATTTGGGAATGAAGCTTCAACAACTGATAAGCACTGGAATTCTTATTATAAGTTACTATATAGGATAATGAGATGCTAAGTTGACCTCCAACGGAAGAAGAAATGGAAAAAGAACTTGCTAAAAAAACATATTTGCATGCGTATTGGTTGGGAAAAATGTTAGTTATGGTAATGGATATAACCTCTTCTTCTTTTCTTTTTTTTATTATTATTTTTTTTTTATGAAGCCCATCAGTAACTCTTATGTGACTCAAAATTATGAGTGGCAGCTCGCTTTGGGCGGCAACAGGAGGCATGGACCAGAAGCTTATTATCTGGGATCTGCAGCACTCCATGCCCCGTAGTACATGCAAACACGAGGTTTAAATGTGTTAGATTTTGGGATCTGCAGCACTCCATGCCCCGTAGTACATGCAAACACGAGGTTTAAATGTGTTAGATTTTGTAGAAAGTTACATTCTATTTATTTTAATAATTTTCCAACTTGTACTCGTCCGGTCAGTTGTGTTGGCATACTTAAACTCAGTAATTTAAAGATTTACTTCACAAATCTAAGAGAGGGAGCTCTACCTTCTGACAGGATGGAGTGACATGCTTGACATGGATCGGCGCTTCTAGTTACTTGGCTACAGGTTGTGTTGATGGCAAAGTTCGAGTTTGGGACAGCCGCTCTGGTGATTGTGTAAGAACCTTCAGCAGGCATGCTGGAGCAATTCAGTCCCTATCTGTATCTGCTAACCACGATTTCCTCGTTTCAGTTTCACTTGATGAAACTGCCAGAGTCTTTGAGATTGCAGAGTTACGCTAAACAAATCAAACTTTTTTCTATGCTTCACGTGGAAGTCTTCCTGGGGTACATCGCATTTGACATACAAAGAACAGATTGAAATTTACTAATATATAATTAATTGTGACGATATTTGCAGCGACTCAGACTCAGGTACTTCTGTAAAGTTTCTTCATTTATTATTGGTTCTTCTTGTGTTGTTGTTTTAGATAAATCCAGAATCAGAGCACTCGCATCTCTTTAATGCTCTTCTTTTATATAAATGAATGCAAGTAGTTTAATGCTCTTCTTTTAATATAAATCTGCTCAATGTTTTGGCTATTAATGCCTACTACAAAAGTGTGATTTAACTTTAATCATAAACATTCATCTGGATTGTATCTCCCAATAACTGAAAACAACCTCGACTGGGCTAAAATGTCCTGTTCACCCGACAGAGTATCAGTTTTTCTTATAGCTTTTTCTCTGAGCAAGAAAATTTTCGACGTTCAAACTTTAAACTTTATTCAATTCCCATAAGAGAAAAGCCTGTCGTTCAAGATCTTCAAACAAAGCGCTGTGAGAGCATTGGCGCAGGCCCATAACTTAATAGGCTTAGAAAAGTTACTTCTCAACACCTAAAGCTACGGTTGCCTCTCAAGGCAAAATAATGTGTAAATTAAAGTAAGTTTGGTGGAAGAAACATGTCCGGAAAGGGCAATTTAAGATTAATAATCAAGGTTTTAAAAACCATTCCGTTCTGGCCGGAATGGCCTGAATTTTCCTTGTCAGAATAGTAACTAGCAAGGTGTAATGGGTTGTTCCGTTTTGACTTAAATTTTTACTATTTCGGTCCACTCCAGCCAAATTTTGGTGTGTCGGCTGGAACACGTATTCTGGTTCGAAATTAGGCTAAATGGAAATTTGGGAAATATTTTTAAAAGAAAAGGGCAAACTTGTAAAATTCTCAACCCTTTTCATCACAAATATATGCATTATTTCCCGTACAAGCAAGTTAATAAAGCCCTTAAAACCCAATAAAAAATAAATAAATATTCGAGAAATGTTAATACATGAATTGAAATAAAGTAAATGGGCAAGAGAGGCAGTTAGACCTGACGATCTTTTCAAGGAAATCAGAAACAATGGTTTGTCAAAAGGGGCCCATGGCAGCGTATATGCACTATGTTTTTTTATGAAGATATTTGATATTTTTTTAACAGTTTTTTTTACATCGATTTTTTTAGCAGTGTGATTGAGAACTAATTACAAGTTAAAAATATTATTGAGTTTTTCAAATATATATATTTTTAAGACTTGTATTGATATTATTTTATAATAAAATTTTTTTATATATACATCGACTATCCCAAAAAGGGTATATTGAAATGTACCAGTACCAAATTATTCCGTTCCAATACTTCAACCGGAATGGAATTCAAAACTGCGTTAATAACCCCACCTCCCTCTATAAACGTGTATGCCCTCTAATCTTTATAGGGGTGGGCACCATTCATCCATAATGAGTTATTATATTATAAGTCGATGTGTATAAAATATTATCAATATTTAATTTGTAAGATTTGAATTTTAAAATTTATCTTTTAAATAAAATTATATCATGTAAGTACTTTCTATATGTATTGTCCACACCGGCTGATAAATAGAGTTATTGATCCATAAAAGATTTGGAATGAAGAAGTTCATTAAAGCTTCATTTAAGCCAGAGAGGCCGCAACTTCACGTTTATGTCAGAGACCTTCTTCAATTGCTCTTCAACAGATCATATCTGACATTAAAATATAGTTCTTAGCTGCGTATCCACGTGAACTTCCTCATATCTCTTTCCCACTTCTGTATTCACTAATGTCACAGTTTTTATCAGATTCAGGCCGATCAAGTTTCAACGTGATCCATCTAATTAGCTCATGCATTGCTCCCAAATGATCATTACATATATATAAATATATTAATATCTCACCTTGCATCTATCTATCAAATTAATGTTAGTAGATCGCCTTGCTAGCTAGCAAAAGTTGCAAATCTGAATGGAAATATGATGTTGCAGAACAGTTTCCAAACAGTAAAAAAGTGCAGTAGTACTCAGATCAAATGACTTTACCCATGTAAATCTTTAATGGCTATGGTCATCTTTAGTGACCCAGCAAAACATGTGAAACTTTCAAAAGATGACCGTACTTACTGGATCATGTGAAATGCACCGGTTCAGGTTGTACCTCTTTCTACATTCACAACATTGTCCCTTTTGACTCTTTGTATATAAATATGCATCGTTTTTAGTTAGTTCTGTCCATAACCTCTGCAATACAATATCTGTTCTCATATACTCAATCGTATTTGCTAGCTAGCTGCTGCTGCTGGGACAAAGAAACATGAAGAACAACAACTTATCTCTCGGAGCCCACGTCACTTGTTTCCTGGTTTTGATTTTCTTCATGGGAGTTACAATTACTAGTAGTAGAAGCCTTCCAGTACTGAGTAGCACTCATTGTAAGTGCATCTTCTTCTTCTTTTTCACCCTTTGAAAATAAGAAATTAAACAACCACCTTATTCTCATCAACAGAATTACGAGTACTATGTCTTCAAGTTATAAAATATCCACTACAAGAAAATTGCTTATTTGCGGCCAGTTAATTTCAGCGAAATAACAATTTACAGTTAAAATGAGTCTGTTTTGGTCACAAATACCCGTTTTTCTTGTAGTGATTGAGGAATTTTGTCACAATGTTTCATTCATTTTGATCACTTTCTGCTACATATTTCAGTCAGTTTCCAGGAAGAGGGCACCAAGTTTGGAGATCAAGGTCGTCATGTCTCCCCACAGGTCTGTCTGTTTTCCATAATTGATTGCCTTTTTATGTAGTACATATATCTATATATATATATATATATATATATATATAGTTCCTTAGCTAGAAAGCACATTATAAATATTTCAATGAAAAGCACAACGCCAGAAGATATATTAATCAATGACAATGACATGTATATGTAGGAATTAGATGCAGAAGAAAAGCTTGGGATCATGAAACCATACCAAACAGGTTCAAGTTTGCCGGACTGTTCTCATGCGTGTGGTCCATGCTCTCCATGCAAGAGGATGCTGGTCGGCCTCAAGTGCTTCACAGAGTCATGTCCCACTGTTTACAAATGCATGTGTAAAGGAAAATACTACCCTATTCCTTCCAATTGATGATCTAACACAAACTCCACGTGCAAGAAGCACAGCAATGGTTTGATGTTTCATCGAAATCATGTGTATTGATCATGGGCCTTCCAAATATTTTATAAAGCATAATTAACCCCTCTCTACTTTTTTTTTTTTTTTTATAAATCTATTTATTGAGAAATGACAGTCGTGAGTGTGCAAGTGTCGTATAATCATTTTAAAAAAAAATGAATAAATACGGAACTCACATGAAAAAATAATAATTTTTTAATTGCAAACCTCACTCTTTTTCAAAGCGATTACATGGCATACTTGCGTACTCCACAACTGCATATAACATTACTCCTATTTATTTACGCATGCAGCACACCGTGGATATGAAAAATTGTAACGTCAGAGTATATATATAATTTAGGCACCATACTCATATATTGCATGCCATTTTTTTTTTTTTTTTTGGTGGATCCATGCACGTTTGGACCATTGCCAATATAATTAGTTAATATTAAGAGAGTTGGATATACAATAGAAAATTTTTTTTCTCTTTTTAAATAACAAAAAGATCTTTTTTATAAATAATTGCATGATTTTTCTAGAAAAATCATGCAATTATGCGGTTTACTTAATTTTCTTAATCAAGCCCGGCCTTTAATTTCAACAAAACCCACAAAAAATCTCCCACACACGAACTTAATTGATCAAACCTAACATTAATCTATTGTCAACATTAACACTTATTTCATTTATTTTTTTTCCTTTTAGCTAAATCATAATTAAGTTGTTGAATTATTTGACTAGTGGTTACAATATTGCATATCCTTCCAATGAAAAGCTTAATGCTTCAACTCCACTCAGATCCCACGATACATATGAAAGTATCATTTCCCACAGACTGAAACCTCCTCTTGATCTCAAATATCAATCTGATTATTAATTAATTAAGTCCTAGATCGAATAAACATACTTATATAGAACTATTTAACCTTTCTTTTATAGAAGAGGACGGAATTCTAATTTTATTAATAAATCTTCATTTATAGCAGATGAATATCTTATAGAAAAAGAGCAAGACATATATATATATATATATATATATATATATATATATAGTGATATTTAACCTAAAAGCATATATATCCTTCAGCACATAGGACAAAATTCACAGATCATGCATCAAGGGGATCAGTACATACTAATATATATGGAATCAAATTGAAACTACATCAATTTTTGAGTTTATTTTTGTAAAATCATTTAATTAGTTGTGCCTGTAGCACTTTTCTATAAAAAGAAATATTATCGTCAGATCATTATTAAAAAAATATAAAAATATAAAATTTTGCACTCTCAAACCTATATTCATAAGTTTTATATACTTTGCATCTCTGATAATTTGATGCTATATAATTTATGGTGCAAAATGTAAAACTTACTTAATACATGATGATAGTTTTGAGAATGAAAAGTACTGTAGTTATTTATTTATTTTATTTAAAAAAATGATTTCTTATATATTTTGTGGCAGTGATGATTCTAATGGCTGCGGCAGGGTCAAGCTCTATATAATTGAAGCTGTAGGAATACTCTGTTTAAAAATAATAATAAAAAATAAAAACATGAATAAAAATGGAGATGTTCTGAAATTGACATGCATGCTAGCTGGGGAAGACTAACGAGTGCTTTGGATTCAAAGATGAGTTAAGATAGTTTATAAATAGTAAAATAAAAGTTGAATTATTTTTTGAATTTTGTGTGGAAATTTAAGAAAATTGTTTTGAAATTTAAAAAAATTGAATTGTTTATTATATTTTATGTGAAAATTTAAAAAAATTATAATTATGAGATGAGATGAATTGAGATAGGTTGAGATGGATTACGAATACAAACGAAATCTAAAGCCTTGATGGAAAGTCATGAATTGCTTGCAACACAATTTTCTTAAAAGAAGTTGAATATAGTTTAACTGTCAAGAATGGACATTAATGTTATTTTTTCCTTTTTTTTTTTTTTTAATTTGTTTTCCTATCGTGAGTAGTATCGATGGAGACTTTATCCGATCGAATATTTCTCCTGATCACGTTAACGCGCGGTTCCAAAAATAAATACATAAACATTGTGCAACTAGGCTTTTAACTATTAATTCACCCACACCATATAAAAATATAGGTATTATTTTAAAAAAAATATTAAAATATTTCATAAAAATAATTAACATACGTACAGTACTTGACATGGTTTGATGTGGTATATTAAATTTGTAAAACTATTTTTATTATATAAAGTAGATCTAACGTATTATATGAAATCATGTCAGTTTGTAAATTTATTTTTATGAAATCTTTTTATAATACTTGTCAGTATTAATAAACTATCTTATATAGTAAAAACTCTAATCGAAGACTAGCTAGCTCTCCTAATTATATGAAATCATGTCAGTTTATGAATTTATTTTTATGAAATCTTTTTATAGTACTTGTCATTATTAATAAACTATCTTGTATAGTAAAAAAACTCTAATCCAAGACTAGCTAGCTCTCCTAATTATAAATTACATTTTCTTTAGATCAACCACATGATGATTACAGTTTTAGTTGAACTGCAACTTGGAAACTTACTTGATCTCTTAATCGATCGATAATTGAAGTGATCGATATCCGAGATTCAAACAAGGACTAATGTATTTCGCTTTTTGGGATGATTGGTAGTTGGGGAGATCAAGTTGCTCATGATCAGCACATGACACAATGACACAATTGATACAAATTTTCTCTTATGGGGGGGTCCACCATTAATACATGAAACACCAAAGTCACTTTGGTGATAAAAGTCTCTCAAGTTGTATAAAGTTGAACCATTCTTGTCTAATATTGGATATATATAACGAGTAGTACTCATCACTTATATTAATCTTAATTAATAAGATGAAGATCATCGGAATCCACAAGCTTAATATAAATTTTTTGAGATGATAAATGAATTAATTTGGGCTTATATATATTAATCATGTTGCTTATATATATATATATATAATTTTCTTTCTAAAGAGATAGGTCGTTAATTATAAATTGTTATACATCAGCTATTATTCACTTTTACACTCTATATTTATAATTTTTTTTTATAAGATGTGAGACAGTGAATAGTAACTGATGAAAATAATTTTTTAAATATATATACAACAACAAAAGGTACCCAAGATTCAATATTATTAGACAACATGAGCTAGCTAGAGCCTATTTTTCATGCATCAATGGCCAATCGCATGACATGTTTGCCGGCCACCCATTTATATATATATTATATAAAAATAACATCGAGAAAAAAAGCATTGACATTAGTTGGCTACCCATAATTTTAAGGCAAGATTCGGAAATACCAGATTTTAGGCTACGTCTCAATAAACGTCAAAGGATCAGCATATGCATCATGTATCATATAATATCATATATATTATATATATGTTGTTCTATTTCACCGATAGCAATTCATCACCGTCTCTCTGTTGACTCCCCAACCGAATGACCATGACCCTACATTTACTCATCATCTCCAAGATCAGGGCCGGATCATCGTAACCCTACATACATACATATACATATGTATGTATGTAGGGTTGTTCTTGCATGCGTGGAGGTTTATACCAATACATTATATATGCATGTGATATAGGGATCGATCATGTCCGCATGCATGCATGGTATATGAATGTTAATGTCAAGGACGTCGGTTGAATTAATGGTATTGATCTTCTAATCTATAACAACGTACAAAAGCTTAATTTGTTTCTATTGAACAACATGGTACGTACCATGCATTCATTCTTACAATATTAATTTATTATAAATTGGTTATTTAAATTTAAAAAAAAAAAATATATATATATATATATGTATATATAAAAGGTCATATCTTCGTGTTGGAATCAATTACCAAAGCTTCTAATTATTAAGCTCATATATATCTTCTTCACCTTATATATGTAATTTGTTATTATTCACACCTTTTTTGAACCTTAATTTGTTTTTTTATTATTAAAGCAAACATCCTATTGCTTGCACTCAACTTACAGCTTGTTTGTTTCGTTAGTCTCTCTCCCGGCCATAATTAAAATTAAATGTTAAAAATAGAATTTATTATTATCATTATTTTAAGTTATCCACTTAGAGGGATAACTTAGAAAGAGACTCATGAAAAGACTTCAAATTAGAGGGATCCCTCTTGGTAACTGAAAAGATTTCATATTAGAAAGAGACCAAGGTTAAGATATCAGAAGGAAGAAGCTTTTAATTGGCAATTAGCAACGTGGTTGAGTTCATTTTGTCGATCAGAAATTATATTTACAGTTTTAAAATATGTAAATCTCGTATTTTTAAAAAAAATAAATAAATCTAAAACTTATATAAAAAAAATCTTTTTTTTTAATAACAGACTTCACTTTTTTTTTTAAAAAACAAAAGAGTGATAAGAACTTATACAACTTAAAATTATATCTAGCATTATTATTACTCTTTTGTTAAAAAGATAGTCTTTTCTTTTTAGAGAGAGACTAACTGCTGAAAAAATAATTGAAGTATTTATAAGCAATGATTATATATATATGAGAACTATCATATTTTTTTTCCCTCGGCAATGATAATGTTTAAGCTGCAATCATCTGTATTGACAGTGTATTATGACCTTTTCGGTTTTGTTGGTATTGCTTCAAAAATGGAAAAAGAAAGTGGCATTCCTTTTTTCAATATGGGATTGAAGTGTTATGCTGTCCAATCAATGGTTTTTTCAGTAAAAATAAACTTTGTTTCAAATAATTCAATAAGTTGAATATTGATTTTTTTTTTTTTTTTTAATGTCGGGACTTTTCTAAAGCAGGGCCTTTCAGACTTATTCTGTATAATAAATCTCGATCCCATACATTGCATTTTTGAAAATTTCTTTATACAAAACTAGTTAAATGTCATATTTTAATTACAATTGGAGATTTAAACGCTCTAAAAGAAATAATGTTTTAGTCATATATTTTGAATATAATTTAAGGGCATTGAGGTAAATAAATAAATAAATACAGAGTTTTTTTTTTTTTCATTAAGAAGATGGTTATAAATTCAACAACGTGGATTGGAAAATAAGTTAGTTCCAAGAACTTATGAAATTAAACTATTTCTGGCATTGTTGTGGTCGTTGAAAAAAACTAGATATGTATTTATCTGAGAAGACTTCAAATGGACAAAGGCCACCGATTATGAAGGAATCGCAGCCAAATCATTTCACATTAAATACAATTCCCATTCCCATTTTCTACAGTCAAGTCAAGATTGGATCATGATATGATAAACCATCTTGGTTTCAATCTTTCAAAGACATGACTTGACTTCCTTTCAAAATAGTGCTTAATCAAATTTTTTTAAAATTTAAAAAAAATTAAAGTATTTATTATATTTTATATAAAAATTTAAAAAAATTATAATGATAAAATGAAATAAGATAAAATCATTTCTGTATTCAAACAGGTGCGGATGTAAATTCATCTTTATTGGCATCTACAATTCTCTACATGATATGATAAACCATCTTTGTTTCAATCTTTCAAAGACATGACTTGACTTCCTTTCAAAATAGTGCTTGATCAAATTTTTTTAAAAATTGAAAAAATTCAAGTATTTATTATATTTTATATAAAAATTTAAAAAAATTATAATGATAAAATGAAATGAGATAAAATTATTTTTGTATCCGAACAGATGCGGATGTAAATCCATCTTTATTGGCATCTACAATTCTCTTTATAAAATTTACATAGAAAAAGAAAAGGAAAAAGGAAAAAAAAAACGTTTTGTTTATTTTATTAATTTTTTGCTTATTGAATTGAATTATATATTCAAATCTTAGGACAAATGTGGGGCTCTGATGGGACTGGCCGTTGGTTGCAAAGTCCTTCCTGTTGAGGAGCCAAAATTTTGAAATCATGTATTCATCATCATCAATTTGCTTTGCAATTTGAATTTTCAAATTTACATAATATACATGTTTTCAATTTATTTCTAATAAAATAAAATATAAAAATCTTTTTTCATTTATTAAAAAAATGAAAAGAAAATTTTCTTGAATTTCGGGTATTTTGGGGATTAACAATTAGTATTGCTTTCCGTTCAATCCACGGCTTCCGTTTTCAATTATTTTCCATCCTCTGTCCCATCTCGGCATTCCACGTAACGAAAAGATGGAAATACCTTCACTTCACGGTTTAAGGGCAATTAGGTAATCTACTGTAGCAGAAATGACGGAAACACTCTCCAACTTCCACGCATCAAGCTACCATGCGATTAGCAACCCCAACTTCAATTATTGAGTGCCACAACAAATCCCGGTGCTCCTGGAGTTTATCCGTCAGGCCACTCAAAGTCCGACAAGTGGCACCGGATTTCAGCCGTAAAAAAAGTCAACATCTGACGACGGTACTACAGTGTTCCCCCTTGCAGTTGATAAATTGCGCTGTATTAACCATGGTTTATTCATCTTTTATCTTTATCTTCGTATAATATGTCTTTAAATTTATCTATATTAATTTATACATCTTTAAATTTTTACTAAATAATACATTGTACATAATTTTAAGAAATATTATTCACTATCTAAATATTATTTTTAATTTTTTTTTCTCTCCTACCCATTTAATTTTATAGAATTTATATTAAGATAATTTAATATATGAAATTTATATTAAGTTGATGATATAAAATATTTTTTAATACATATTAATATTTTTTAATAAAATTAGTTATTTTGATGTATGAAATTCTTAATATTTAGATATATAAAATTTATATTTTTGAGCACATGATGCTAATTATAAAATATATAAAAAATAATAATTTAAAAAATAAAAAAATAAAATTTTATTATTTATTTAAAAAATACATAATTTAATGTGTGAATATTTTTTCATAAGTAAAATTAATTTTTAAAAGATGTGAATTTTAAAAGTACATAAAAAATAAATAAATAGTAGTAATCTTACATGTCAAAATCAAGGGTAGGAAAATAGAATTACAGGAAAAGGAAAAGCAAGTTGGAAAATACCTCGTAAATATCCCAATGTCCGTACTATAAGCGACAAAGCCGTCTTATTGGGGACAATGTTTTCAAACCACCCCATTCTTTACGTTTCTTTTGCAATTGCTGCCCCTTTGTTTTGATGTATTTAATGCAAGGCGAGAATTTTTTTTTTTTTTTGTCGTTTATTTTAAAATATTATTAGATGTGTTGTATTAAAAAATAGAAATGATTTTAGATATAAAGAAATTTTATAAAAAGTAAATTTACATATTAACGTAACTTGATATAATACGTTAGATTATAAAAACTATTTTTATTATAAAATAGATCTAATATATTATATGAGTCATGTCAATTTATAAATTTATTTTTATAAAATAACTGTAGTACTTCCATATAAAGATATCTAAATTAAAATGAGCATCAACAATTACTTATTAGAGCTATGGCAGCTAGGTTATTGCCAAGTCTAAAATTTAGCTAGAATGTTATCTTTTAGCCATAACATGGACTTCTAGCTATATTAGTCCACATTGGACTAGCTATCTTAAAATCTAAATAATAATAAAATATTATATATTTTAATATTAATTTTTTAATTTTTTTTAATATTTTGCAAACACATTTAATCTCCACAAAATGCCTATCACAGATCAAATTCAACAACATTTCCACCAACATTTAATCCAAAAGTTGAGAAATCTACCAACTTCAGCAACTACCAAACCAACGAAACAAAACCTGTTGCTACCCAGCCATAAAAATAGTTCATAAATTAGTTCCTACCCAACATTAAATTCCACCAATAAAACAAAACATCTATACTGATTTTCACCAACTTCAGTACCAGTAGCTAGTCAAATTACTAATTAAAGTTTTACAAAACTCCTCAAAACCGTGAGGAACTGCCAAGAGATGCTCCACAACATAATTTTCTGCCACAAAATCAATGAAATGCCATTTGTTAGCCCCTCCAGAAAATTGAAGCTTCAAGAATAGTCTAATTTAACCTGCAACCTAAATGCCACTTGTGACTAAATTTGTAAATATCAACACTATAGAACTCCACAAATGCAACATATATATATATATATATATATATATATCTAAAGGTGAAATCATAACTTCATATCTCTGGTTTTTAGTTTAAACAAAATTTCATGAAATTAAAAGAAGTGTGACAAGAGGATTGTAAAACTAGATTATGAGCATTGTAAAACTATATTGTGATCAAATGAGCATAACCAAATATTGTATCAACCATATGAAGAAACAAACATGGCTCATATTAGATTTACTTCATCTAAAAATCTGCACAATGCATCATGTTCATATCAGAATCTTGTTGATTATATTTACTTACTGTAAATCTACAATTAATGAAACGTAAAAGTGGCAATTCTGTCTAGTTCAGAGTATACAGAAATTCCAAGCAGCTCCATGTAAAAAAAAACTAAAATTTACAATGTACGATAATTTTCAACACAAAACAGAGCTAGTAGTCCAAATTATTAGACTTGAATTTGAACCTCTCAAACTGTCTAACAAAATTAAGATCTTCTTACAACTGAAGTAAAGAATTCTTTAAAATGAAGAAAACTATTTAATTGCTTCCGTGATATTGGGCTGCTCAGAACTCTTACCCTCTGGTCTTCATCTGGTTGCATCAGACTTCAATAATTAACATTATTATTGACAACTATATTCTAAGGGGTCAACTTTTTGAGGGATATTATAGCGTTTGCTCTTGATACATTATGTTTGAAGAAGTTAGTTTTTTAATATATCTCAACAAGTAACATAACTAAGCATCCATATCAAAATTACTCTAGAAAGAGTACCAAACAATAGACTTGAAAAAAGAAACAGACACAAGGGTATCGTAACTCCAAACAAACCAACAAGTAAGAAACAAACACAGGGGCATCATCTGTATTTTCAAACAAACCAACCACAACTTACAGAAGATTTTCTTTACAAGAGTCAATTAGAAGATGATCAACTAACCAAACTTTTGCTTTACTAACCCAGTGAACTCTTCAACTAAACCAAATATGCATAATCCAATCTTTAACATGAAACTTACGTGCATCAACAAGTAGATATTTGGTGAAATGTAGACAACAGAAAACTTTTTCAATTGGTTTTCGATTAGTTGTTCAACCTTTTCAAGACCGGAAAACAAAACAATAAAAAAAAACAAGGCTCAATAAAAGAATAAACTCCACATTGTATGAGAGTGTAAATCGAAACTCATGTAAGAAATCCATGTAAATCGAAACACATGTAAATCGAATCCCAAATTGGAAATCAGTTTGTAAGAAATACTCAAATGGTGATTTTGTTGTGGAGGAAATTGAAGAGCCTTCTGGACGATTAGTGGAACGAAACCGATTCAACAATTATTTCTCCTTGCAACGCAAAATAAGAGGTGATTTAATCACTTGAAGAAGATAAAGTGAGAATCGGGGAAGAGGGAGAGAGGAGACGGCACAGAGAAGAGCGAGGAAGAGAAACTTACGTTGGAGAGAACGAAAACGACGGTAATTGCTGGATAAGGCGACAATTGGAGAGAATGGGACGCTTGCGGGCTGAGGAAGAGCGACGTCTCAGCAAGAATGGAGCTAGAAGATTATAGCTTGCGGGTTAAAGAAGAAAAGGGCGAAGAAGAGAAGAAACTTCAGGAGAAAAAGAAAACAAAGAAGATAAGGGAGTTTCAGGAGAAAGATGAAATGGAGGGTTTCGGGGATGAAGATAGAGAAAAACCGAGCGAAAGAATCAGCGGGAAGTAGAGAAATGATAAAATAATAATTTGGCCCGTGAATGGTAACTCGCCAGATATAAAAAGGAGCTAACATATACTATAGCATAAATGTTAAACTTCAGAAATTTAGCCAGGCCAATGTGAACGTTTTTTTCTCATATTTGCTTCTAATTTAGACTAGCATTGGCAATGGCTAGCTCTTATAGAAAAAAAAAAAAAAGTTCGAAGACTATCAGTTCAATCTTCAAATGTGATGAACCAAATGTCAAAAGTTATTAGGATTTTTTGTCTTCGAGCGGAGAGAAAATATAATGTCGTAAGGTAATATATTTTATAAAAATTAAAGATTAATTTAATTCATCTCGTTTGTGTTTGTTTGAAAAAATAAATTTAACATATTCGATCATATTATTATATTATTTATAAGAGCTTGAGATAGAGAAAATAGAAGAAGAGGAAGCTTATATAATTAGATTATTGACCCATTGGATTGATCTAGCACTTGTTTAATAAGAGCCACGGACATTCCAAGTGTATGTTGGAAAAGATTAAAAAGACATGGGGGAGATACAAGAATATCAAGAATTACAGGGGGATAAATGAAAAAAAAAAAAACTAAACGCTGTTTACACTGGGTATAGCTGCCCCAAATCTAGCGTATAGCTGTATATACTTGGTTGTATTCTACAATGTTATTTTCACGCAATTAATTAATTTTTCTTTTTGTAAATTCAAAAACTTTTTTTTATTCGCGTTGGTTTTCAACAGTGTGGATCCCACTCTTAAAATACACCTTCCTCTATAGTCTGGATTTTCTCCAAATTTCAATCTGCTTTTTCTTTCCCTTAACTTCATTCATTCTTCCTCATGTTTCTTCCCTCTTCTGTATCTCTCTCTTTCTAAATTCTTTATCCGTAGTAGTATATTCTCTTGGACTCTCACACCAAAAAACCTACTACAATTCCTTGCTTTTTCTTTCTAAAGCAGAAATATCGGAACTTTGTGTGTTAATAGAGATTTGTAATCTATTTTGTTTTATCCATATATATTTGGGATTGATTGAGGTGGAGGTCAGAGCCATATCCTTGTTCTTTTGGATTGCTTTGATAGTAAGTCATTCACTTTTTTACTATTTAGTTGGTTTTTCTTCTTTTAAAATTCTATACGTCGCTTTGAGCTGGAAATGGAAGTTTCTTTGTGTAATCTTCGGGTAATATGGGAAATATTTTGAGCAGTTTATTTGGTTACCATTGTGAAATCTTGAGGGATTGATTGGAGAATTGAAGTTGGTTGTTTAGCTTCGAACAGAGTTCTGTGTCTGTGGGTTTTTCTCTGTGCTGGCCTTTCTGTATTGAGTTTTCCTGAGTACTTGTTGACTTCGTGGTCGGTTTGAGGTGCTCTGGGTAGAGGTAAAGATTCAAGATTTGCTGGGTATTTGTTCTCACTTGTTTTTCTCCATCTTTGAGGTGCTCTAGGTAGAGGTAAAGATTCAAGATTTGGGTATTCATTCTCACTTGTTTTTCTCCATCTTTTTATTGGATTAGTAAAATTGGTATGCTGATGATTTTCCTTCTCTTTTTAATGGGTTCGGGACTAGGTGTTTGGATGCCTTGTTTGTGATAATTGGTTTCTAGGATGTGATTGATTGGATGTGAGATTTCATTGCTGTTCCAAAAGTGTTTGATAACCGAAGAACTTCTAGTGATCCTTTTAATTTTTAGATCTTTAGAAAGAAATACCATGTAAACTACACCATTCTTAGGAATTCTTTATCTTTAATGTTTTCTTGTTAAGGTTTTGGTTTGGTTCATGCACGGGGGTTATGATGATTGAATAGGTTTTTGACAAAGAGACTGTTGTTGATATGATTTTCAAGATTTATGTTTATATATCGAAAAAGAAGTATCTCCATTCTTTTACTTGCTTGTTAATTGATCTTTCCCGTTTGCTCATGAAACCAAGAATTGTTAATTGATCTTTTCCTTTTGCTTGAACTAAATAGGTTATAATGTTGGATCTTGTCTAGGAAAGCCCATTTGCTGCATTTTTCTATTTTGGGATACGATGTGTAGTATGTGTCATAATTGTGGTGCGGAATTGTCAAAGTTGGAGGAAAAGAAGAGACAGGATAATGGGAATTTTCTAAAACTACATACTGGTGGTTCTTGTAAATTTTGTCGCAAGAAGCAAGAGGGAGAATCTATAAAGTGGGATGGTGCGAGTCAGCATGAAAAACCGATGATCGGTCCAACTACTTCATTGTACAGCAGTGATAGCCTTGTATCTAATTGCAGTAAATTTCTATCTTTTTATGTCTTTGATATATTTTGGCTAAATCCGACTTCATCCTGGACAGTGCTGTAGTTGTTTGAACTGATTTTTTTCCTCTATAAAAAAATTTAAAAAATTAATGTTCTGCTGTTACAGGTGAGTATTCGGTCGATGTAAATTCATATGACAGGTAATCTCCTCTGCCGAGTGTGGTGCTGATAGAATACCTGTCCTGGATATTCTGAATGAGTTATGATTTATCATATTTCTACTAATCTGTTAGGATTAATGGACAAGAAATTACAACGGATGATGGTCAAGAGAGTTGTAGAAGGATGGAAAGCAACCCAAAGGAAAGCAGCAATGGTGGTGATAGGCATATTGCAAGAGATGTGGAAATACAGACAACTAAGGGTCAGGAAGCAAAAGATGGTGTTTCTGGAAATCATGACCAATCCTCTTCTGAAGTAACTGAGAAATTTCAGTCTATTGACAATGAACTGGATGCCGAAATCTGGGAACCTCCGGAAGCAGAAGACCCAGAGGATGACATGGAGGGGAGCATGGCTTATAACGATGATGATGATGACGAGTGTGGTGATGGGAGTAATTGGGGCAAACCATTTGCTTTGAGTCGCTTTAGAGATGAACGCAGTGGGAGTTACAAGTTTAAAGTGGAAAAACAGAGGGCAATGGAAGAGGTGATAAATGGGAAGTTCAGGGCACTTGTATGTCATCTTCTGAAATCTGTGGGTGTTGGCTCTTCTGGGGAAGATGGTGAAAGTTGGGTGGATATAGTTACTTCTTTATCATGGGAAGCTGCTTCATTTTTGAAGCCTGATACTATTGATGGCAAAGTAATGGATCCAATCGGTTCTGTGAAAGTGAAATGCATTGCAACTGGTTCTCGCGGCCAAAGGTAATAGTAAAGCCCTTCTTTCTTTCTTTTTTGTATTAACTCTTTTTTTTTTCCCCTCTTATTTCTACTTGAGCATTTTTCTAACATAAACACTAGGCTTCTCTGACATAAACATTAGGTTTCTACTTAAAAGAAATGTATATGCTTGTGTTGACAACTTAAAAAAAAAAAAAAAAAAATGCTTGTGTTGACAAGCAACACCAAATGGCATTTAACTCATTTAGTGCATTTCAATAGTGTGCCAGATCACCTCCCAAATGTCAGTTAGTAGATATGAGGTGATTCCCTCTGTCTTAGTTGTCTCCTTTCCTCCCATCATGGATACTTATTCTCAATTTGATGTTGCAGCCGTTTAGTAAAAGGATTGGTCTTCAAAAAGCATGCTGCTCACAAGCACATGCCAACTAAGTACGAGAATCCAAAGTTGTTACTGATCAGTGGTGTCCTTGGTCAATCTTCTAGTGGGTTATCATCATTTGCTTCAATGGCACAGGAGGTAGCCTGATCAGACCATTCTCAGTTTTTGCACCTGAAAAGTATACTACATCCTTTTCTAATATATTATTTGCAAACAGGAAAAGGGTTATCTGAAGTCGCTCATTGATATGATAGAATCATGCCATCCAAATGTGATTTTGGTAGAAAAAACTGTTTCTCGTGATATCCAAGAGTCTATTCGTGCAAAAGGAATGACTCTGGTCTCTGATATGAAGCTTCATCGCCTAGAGAGAATTGCCCGTTGTACTGGTGCACCAATTCTATCATCTGATACTTTGACCTGTCAAAAGCTAAAGCAATTCAAGTCTTTTTATATTGAGAAATTTGTAGAGGAACATGCCCCTTGTGGTGAAGGGGGTAAGAGGCCAAGTAAAACGTTGATGTTTCTTGAAGGCTGTCCTACGCGTCTTGGTTGTACGGTCAGTCTATTACTTCTCGTTATAATTTTGTTGTATATTTTTAATGAAATTTTAAATTTTTGGTTGGGCTACAGTTGTGAACCCCCCCAACCCCCCCCCCCCAAGTTGTTTTTTTGGTTTACCATCTTTATTGAACTCAGACAGGCCTTGGCACGGAGTCAAGTAGTGGGGTACTGGTTCCACTAGCTATATGCAAAAACTAGTTAAAATTTTACAATATTCCTAAAATAGAAAAAATTTGAAAAGTCAATCTGAAGGACACAACAATCTCATATGACATACTTGAAATAAAATAAGAAATTAATAACATGCGCAATACAGTATTAACTGTTGAGTTCTCCTTATGCAAGATAATGTAAAGGATAGCTCCACCGTATCTGTTTTTTCTTTTTCAAAAAATTTTAATTATTAAATCCTTGAATCAGAATTTGTGAACAATGTGTCAAAAAATCTTCATCATGTTATTGTAAGTGATAATTGAATTTAGGCTGCAAAGTTAACAAATCTATATTATGTTACTTTATCTGTTTAATAGACTTCTTGGCATTTTTGCAATGAATGTTAGAATTTTTTTGTCTAATTTAATATATTTTTGTGCCATAATTCTCACGGTGTATGGCAACCCTTTGACTTTCTGTATGACATGACATTGCAGATTTTGCTGAAAGGCTCACACAGTGATGAATTGAAGCGGATTAAATGTGTTGTGCAGTGTGCTGTTATCGCGGCGTACCACATAATTCTTGAGACATCTTTCCTTGTTGATCAGAGGGCAATGTTCTCTACAATTCAGTTTCCTGAAGTGGAGAATGTCCTGCCGACTGATCAACAATCCCCTAATTTAGGATCTGGGAACTCAAGTGTTCCTTGCGATGGTGATTGTACCACAAATGGGACATGTGCAGTTGATATTCCGATCTCCAATGGATTCCATGCTGAAAATAACCACAATTCAAACTTAGATTCGGAAAGTAACTCCCCCTTAGCTTATGAAACATATAATCCAGCCATTTTTACTGGGTTTTCGTCTCTTTCAGCTTCGTTAAAGAAAGTTGTTGGGGAAAGTTTCCCTTTTGCATCCTCTACTTCGTATCAGTCCCTGTCATCATACTTTGGATTCAATGGAAGTGAATCCAACGGTCATATAAGTAAAGCTGCTTCTCTTTTAACAACTCCAGAGGCAGTTGACGACTGTGATATGGAGGCTAAAGGTAGTTCTGATGAAGAAAAGTCACCTGATGGTGGGCAAGTCTCTTTAGAAATAAAAATAGATGGTAATAATGAAGACCAAATGCAAAGTTGTGATGATGTCAACGCGGTGATGGATTCTCAGAGTATTTTGGTTTTGATGTCTAGACGGAATGCTTTGAGAGGGACAATCTGTGAGCAGAGCCATTTTTCTCATATTATGTTCTACAAGAATTTTGATGCCCCTCTTGGAAAGTTTCTGAGGGATAATTTACTCAATCAGGTTTCTCTAAACATTCACTTACCAAGTCATCTTTATAGTTATGATATTGTGAATCACTATGAATAAGGTCCTGAATGGGTTAAAGCTTAATTGGACTTAATTGCTCATATATCATTGGAACTTAAGAGTGCATCACTATGTTAGGTTTCTGAAAGTTGCTTTTGTGATTTCGTCGTAAATAGGGTTCATGCTTCTAAAGAGAAGGCTCACTCTTTTTCTTGGGATCTTGTATACCTATGTACTCACTAGGGCCTTGTGCTTTTCTTTCTTTTCTTTCCCCTTTTCTTTTAAATAAACAAAATCATTTTCTCCATCAAAGAAAGACAAGAAGAAGGGTTTTTGCTTTTTGGTGCGCTGACTTAAGTCACCTTCAGTTCAATGGTAGGGTGGGTTGGAGTTAGTGCCCAAATTTTTTTATGTTTAGCTTGCATTAGGTGAAGCTAGCTCTGATAGAAACTTTGCATGTGCAGAGAAGCCAGTGTGCCACATGTGGTGAATTACCTGAAGCTCATTTTTACCATTATGCTCATCATAGTAAGCAGCTTACCATACAAGTTAAACGGCTTCTTGAGGGAAAGCATTTGCCTGGGGAAGCAGAAGGGAAGCTTTGGATGTGGAGTTGCTGTGGCAAATGTAAACCCAGAAATGGAACCACAAAATCTACAAAACGAGTGTTGATTTCCACTGCTGCTCGTAGTCTGTCATTTGGAAAATTCTTGGAGCTCAATCTCTCTCTCTCCTCTTCATCTAGCAGATTATCCAGCTGTGGCCATTCTCTGCAAAGGGACTTCCTTTACTTCTTTGGGTATGTGTCATTTATCTACCCTTTTTCCTAATTGTATGTCTGTCACGCATTGGATGTGAAGCGAAGAAATATCTATGATCTGTTCAAGTGGGTTTTCACTCTTGTAGAGAGGATTCTCTACAACTAGTATCTCTTGTATACCATCTTGTGTACTTGTGCTTTGTCTATCTCTATTTATAATATTATCGATTACTTATAAAAAAAAAAAAAAATTCTCTACAATTAGTCACTGAGGCAATTATTTGTTTGCACTGGAATGAAGTAGGCTTTCAAGGGTGTACCTGGTAATATATGATTTTAAATAATGCTTATTATGGTAACTTGATTCGACAATTGCAGGTTAGGCCCAATGGCTGCAATATTCAAGTACTCTACTGCTACGATATATAATGTTTCTTTGCCTCCTCAGAAGCTGGAGTTCAGAAATTTAGTCAGACAAGAGTGGCTGAAGAAAGAAACCATGAATGTATGTCTTTTTTATGCTCATATCTTGATTTGTGATAATGTTCTAGAGTTTTGTTTGGCTGGAAGATATAATATTGTTGTGACTCACTTTTAACTTATTTTATTGTCTTATCCTTGTTTTCTTCTAGGTGTACACAAAAGGGATGTTAATGTTCACTGAGGTCGCAAACTCTTTGAAGAGGATCAGATCTCAATTTTCAGGCAAACCTCTAAACTTGCAAGGCGTATCACTAGACTTATCTGACATTGAAGATTTGTTGAAGCAGGAAAGATCTGAGTTTGAGGTTCGTTTTCCTTTAGTACATACTCTTGACAGGTTGCCTTGTAATGGATAATACACAGGACTTTCAAGCTTTTGTATGTGCATGTGTGATGTGTTTCATCTGCACATATGTTTGTGTTTACAAACCCAATACTTTTTTTTTTTGTAAGTATTTACAAACCCAATACTTAACCACTAGGCATATAAAATCTGGGGAAAATTTTGTCCATTGGACTCTAGTGATAAACTTGATGGAGAAATTGCTCAGTCCTCTTCTTGAATGAGGATTGTTTCTCCTCCTAGTCTCAAATTTAATGGCTGTATTAATTTTTTCAAGTTTTGACATTTGTGTACAGGACATTTGTTCTTTTCATACTCGTTTCTATTATTAAAATGCAACAATTGCATGTTATCTTCTTTTATACCTAAGTTAGTCAAATTGTTCTTTCTTTTTCTTTTTAGGTTCTGTTATAATAGTTATGATATAAAACAGGTAAACATTCAGAATGCTGTTTTTAAGAATGGGAATCCAGACCAGACTGTTTACCAACTTCTCAGCTTGAACCAATTATTATGGGAACTTCTGCTTGAATCTTGCATTTGGGATCGACGCTTGCAGTCTTTACTCTCATCTGATCCTGCAGCAGGCGACTTTATTACTGCTGAGAAAGTAAGGCTGAAACAAGTTAACTTAAGGATGGATGGCCCTGCTGCTGGAGGCAATGTGGGCACAGAAACAATTTTGGAGAACGGTAATGTTGGCTTTGATGACGGTGCTGATTTGATAGTTAATTTAGACACAGTTGAAGGTCAAGCTCCAGAATCTAGTGATGGTGGTGATTTATATAATACATCCAATGTGGCTGAGAGTGAGATGCCTACTGTCGATCTAAGTAGAAATATATCATCTAAAGATGGGTTCGTTGCAGAACAGAATGGCTCTGCCCATTGCGGGTCTCAGTCTGGTGATGATAACTGCCAAGCAATGGCTCTTCCTTCATTTGATCATGTACAAGTGGACAGATCAATTCCCATTTCCGCAGGTCTTGGGAATACTGATGATGTTTCTGAGTTACATGGATCAAAGCAGGATAGATCTTTGCAGTCAGCAACGTCCAGCTTAAGAAATTCGTCTGGATGGCCTTGGACACCATTCTCAGAAATACAGCCAGTAGACATGAAGGATATCCTGAAAGGTTACTTGCAGAAACCCGAATCTATCAGTAGATATACTCCAGAATACATTCCCACAGCCTATCAACTGATCATTGAGGAAGGCCCAAGGCTGCACATCCCTCTTGAAGGTGATAATTTTATCGTGTCAGACTATGAGGGTGAACTCTCAAGCGTAATTGCATGTGCTCTGGCCTCCTTGGAGGATCGGCATGTTCCTTTAGAAGCTCTTGATGGGGATAGGAGGAGAGAGAATGGAATGGTAGCCAAGTCATTTGAAAGTTTACCCAGCCTACCTCGAATTTCCCTTTTTCCTTCCCCGTATTGGTCTTCTAATGGTTCTTCAGATTCAGATTCAGTCCATTTTACACCTAGCATTTCTTTAGAAGACTCACGGTTCTCCAGTTTTGATGGTTTGAATTTGTTGGATTCTCATATTCCTCCTGAACCTTTTAATCCAGTTGTCAACCTGCATGGGAAGGGTAAATACTCAGTAGCTTGTCTCCATGCCAATGAGTTCCGTGACCTACGCCATCGCTGCTGCCCATCTGAGGTTGATTACATTGCTTCCCTTAGCCGTTGTAGGAACTGGGATGCCAAAGGTGGGAAGAGCAAATCTTTTTTCGCTAAAACATTAGATGACAGGTTTATCATAAAGGAGATTAAGAAGACAGAATTTGATTCGTTTATGAAGTTTGCTCGGGATTATTTCAAGTACATGAATCAGTCATTTGAATTGGGGAACCAAACGTGCCTTGCCAAAGTTCTTGGGATCTATCAGGTTTGTTGGGTTGATTTCTCACTTTGTATTGACTTTGCATCTTAGTTCTTATCATATGCATTTCTTGGCAGGTAAATATAAGGCAGGCAAGAAGTGGGAAAGAGAACAGGCATGATTTGATGGTCATGGAGAATCTTAATTTTGGTCGGAAAATCACTCGCCAGTATGATCTTAAAGGTGCTCTTCATGCTAGGTACACTGCAGCAGCTGATGGTTCTGGCGACGTTCTTTTGGATCAGAACTTTGTCAATGACATGAATTCCTCCTCTCCCTTGTATGTTAGCAATAAAGCCAAGCGTTTCTTGGAACGAGCTGTTTGGAATGACACAGCTTTCCTTAATGTAAGCTTGCAATTAATTCTCTCTTTTCCGCAGTCATTTATTCTTGAATTTTGTTTTTCATTCATGAGTTTTATTGATTCAAAAGTTTCACATAAATCCTGGCTTCAAACATTTTCAAACGAAATATATATTATTGGTTCGGCTGACAACTTCATATTTGTTCTATCTGCAGTCTATAAATGTTATGGATTATTCTTTACTTGTGGCTGTGGATACTGAGCGGCGGGAACTTGTATGTGGTATCATTGATTACCTAAGGCAGTATACCTGGGACAAGCAACTAGAGACTTGGGTGAAATCTTCACTTGTTCCAAAGAATGTTTTGCCGACTGTCATCTCTCCAAAAGAGTACAAGAGGAGATTCAGAAAGTTCATGTCTTTGCATTTCTTGTGCGTCCCAGATTATTGGTGCTCAGAATTATCCTCCGACCCATTGTGAACCTTGTGGTGTCAGAGATGATCATATTTTTCAACCAAAATCCCAGCCCCAGAGGGAAGGAAGGCTTAATGGTTTTTCTACACAAGTCTTTGAACTGTTAATATTGATTATTATTTTGCTGCTGCTCACTCCTACAGTTTACATATAGTGTAAATAGATGAGCATCTTGGTTTATATGCCAACCCTGTTATTCTGCGATTTTTAGTGGATTTCTGGGGATAGATCCATTTTTCTAGGTCCAAAGTCCACTTTGAGATAAGTTTTTGTAAAGCCTTTTGAGAAAGTATAGAGAGTTGCGATAGTTGGAAGACTGGCGATCATATCAATGAAAAGTTGCAGCCCCCAAATATGTTCGTGATACATCATTGACATTGCTGTTTTATTCATTCATATTTCACCATCAATCAGCATTCTCGGGTGTAAGCATTGTAAAGTTGGTCTCGACGTTTCTTGATTGTGTTTATGTCAGCTTCATGAAAATGAAAAGTTCTGACAATAGTAACGACCCCTTCCATGCAAAACAGTGCTAGTTGTTAGTACTAATCATATCAGCTGCATTTTGTCTGTCTTGGTCTATTATTCCCAAAGAGTTCAACATCCAGGGATGCAATTTTCGCTGAACCTTTTTCCACGTGAGTCACAGCACCATCCAGAGGAATTGGCCCAGTGCCAACCGGATACCCATTGACTTCCTAAAAAATAGGTTGAATGCAGGACATATTTCGACGAAATTTATCCTTCTGCTCTTTGTAAAAGGTTCCGAGGTGATCCAATAGCCAATTTGGCTTTAAGGCATCGTTAACCGCCACAAAAACTGAGAACCCTGTATAATCTATCATACCTTCAAACGGGGAGCTCAATGTTATCACTGACAATAACAGATATAAAGAGACTTTGAATGACTTCAAAAAGTCGGCATTATTAAGTAGGAGTGTCCAATTTCAATCGGGCGGCACATGATTGGGAGATGAGTAGTTTTGTAGATTTTTATAGTCACATATTCCATACGACCGAACAACCAGCATGAAGATGGTTTGTGGTTGACACCTGCAAGGAGGGGTTTTTACTATTCGTTTCTTTTATAAGGTTCTCATACAAGGACTTGATACACCGTTTTCTTGGAGAAGGCTTTGGAGGCACAAGGCACTCCCCAAAACTTCATTTTTTGTGTGGACAATTTCCTTATGCAAGTTTATCACCACGGATAATCTGAAGAAAATGAGGGTAATTATTGCAAATTAGTGTTGCATGTGTAGAAGAGGGGGTGAGTCGGTGTATCATCTACTTTTACATTGTTAGCCAGCCAGGGTACTCTAGAATGAGGTGTTCAGTAGAATAGACCTAGTGTGGGTTATGCTAGAGACCGTGGTGGAAACATTGGCACTCTGGACTTCTATTCGAGGCATGCAACATATCAAAGTGATTTAGAAGATAATCCTTACCTGTATTATGTTGGTGCTTGTGTCAGGAGCACAATGAGCAGACGTTTGAGGACAAGGAGAGATCGATGGAGGAGCTAATTTTTTTTTTCTTTTTAGAACTCTTTGTACTTGGGCCATTGTTGTGGACTTTAATGGCATGAACCTTCATGATTTTCTTGTTTCTAATGCACCTACTTAGATAGGGCATATGAATTTTGTAATTGGCATTTTTGCCTGTTCTTTCATCAATAATACTTGTTTACTTATAAAAAAAAAAAAAAAAAATTAAGTGGGAGTGTCTCCAGCTGGGTGCAAGCAGAACTCTGATGTTCTCATCCCTCTAATTGGCTGGCTCCCTACTAGTGGCACTTGGGAAGCCTTCTTCCATGATAACGCCCGGCTCATTAATCAACGAGTCCCACAATTTCTCTCCAACTATGCCTCCCTGTTAATGGAAAAAGATAATGTTACAAGCATGATTGGGGTTTGGATTGTTCATAATCGAAAAAGGCAGCTATTTTGGAGAAACTCTTGCAAAAATGTTGTGAATAGATGCCAGTTATCTTTTATGACACAGTAAAATATGATGAAGAATATTATGGCAGGAGGAATTGAGGAAGTTGAAAATACCATAAAACAATAATAGAATAGCATATTAATCTGCAATTAAAAAATACATAAACTAAGCCCTGACCATGAAAGAGATTTATAAATACATACCACTGACCCGATGCCTATGTTTAGCCCCTTTAAACTAAAGAAGCGTATGGCATCTCTGGTCTTCTGACAAAATGCGATCTTGGTAGTAGATGGGTGTATGGCACAATTACATCTTTGAGTAGCAAAACTTGGGTGTGTTGAATCATATCTGGGGAGCTACCATTTGATGATTTTGAGTCAAGCCAGCACCATCCACAAAAATCTACAACCAGGAGAATAGCTGGCGCTATCTCAGCTCTGACATGCCACATTGATTAATATAAGATGCAAAAACATGCAACAAATCATTTGTTTCTTTCGTTTCTTTCTCTCTGTCAAGCACTGTGATGACTCAGGCAAAAATGATAGAATGTCTCTTTTCATTCTGACTCTAGTTTTTGTATTAAAGATAATTCTTTGATAAGTAAAATAAAGTTTTACTGAATCAAGTAATAATCTCAGTTTGACTTAAAACTGTAGTTCTGAAAGATTTTGTTACACTCTAAGCTGACATCCACCAAATGATAAGAGTCTAGCCAAATCTGAACTTATATCTAACTCAGGGAAATCAAGGGAAATTACAATACCAAGTTGCAAATGAAGAAACTGGAAATATAGATCGGTCATATCCGCTACATAGATAATTTTGGAAGCGTGAAGCTTTAATCCTGAGAAGCCAGTTTAAAAATCTCCATATTTATTTGTTTTAGTGGTTATCTTATAAAGTCTACATATTTATTTGTCTTAGTAAGCTGTCTTTAGAGTATATCGTCTCTTTAACTCAAATACTTTGAAAGCTTAAACGCCAGCATACTTGTTCATTTTAGTAGTTGTCTTCAATGCATGTGAGGATTGTGAAGACAATAAGCTGACCGGTTATCTTTATCATTTAAGTATGATCAATGATATCTACATAAGATTATACACAAATTAGTTTGTATCTTGAAGTTTCTCGTTAAGGAGAATAGCGTACAACTAAATCATAAAATCATTGTCGTTTCCTATTCTATTCTCATCATTCTCAGTAACTTGAGTAAATTCAGAAACAAGTTCATGAATTTATAGAATACGCCGAGCATTAATAGTTAATCGTACCAAAGCCATCAATTACTGATATCCACAGGGCATAATGGGTCGTGAACAATGCTAAAAACCAAAACTGAAAAAGGAAAAAAAAGATAACTGTCAGAATAGACAATTTCCCGCCCGCCGGAGCGCTTCCAAGCTGAAGTTTTCGTCTACAAATCCACAACCAGCCCTCGTTTCCCACCTTCTTATTAAACGCTCCCTTCGCCGTTCCTAGCTGCACTCCGCACTCAATGTCGTGAAGAAGGATACGAAAACGACGTCAAAAACACGCTTGGCAAAAGAACCAGTCCGCAAGTTTTCGGCGGTCAAGAGGTCCCCCATGATCCAGTACTCGGTGGGGAGATGGGTCGACATGATCTGGCGATCGGATTCGGCAGAGAGGCGGGCATCGGAAGACCAGTACTTGTCGAGGAGGCCATAGTGGAGGGATCTGGGGAGGTCGGCAACGTAGACTTTGATGGAATTGGGACGCTGTGGAGGGGTGGTTTGAAGAATTAATTGGGTACGGCGGCTAGAGAGGAGGAAGATAAGGAAAGGGAGAGAGTGAAGATGAGAGTGGTAGTGTGCTAGGAACAGAGTGGGAACTGAGCAGAGGACAGAAGAAATGGTGGTTGTGATGTGTTTTGGTTGTGTTCTGCTCCTCATTACTACTCTCTGGCTCAGCTGGCTCAACAGGATCAATTTGATTCAAGTTCCAGACTTTACTTGTTGTAAATTTCTGATGAAGAGAATGAACTATTATCTTGGAAAAACATAACAAGTTTGATGTTAAAGATTTTGATCTTCAAAATTATGTTGGGGAAGAAATTCAGGTAATATTTCCACCCATGCAGACCTAAATGTATTTTCATTGCATATGCATTAAACCACTGAAACCCGTAGGTGATGGTATAACAGAACCAAAGCCCAACTTCGCCAAGTGACATCAATCATCAAAAGAATACCAAGAGATTAGAAATATGGACAAAGTATTAAGAACAAATTCAATTTTTCAAAATGGTTACAAATGCTCAAACTCTTCCAAAGAAAAAGCGAGTTCAATTGCACCCGTGGCAAAATACAACTAGTACACAGAGCAAGGCATTGCTCTAAACCTATCCCACGAGAAGAGCGTTGTACTCTTCCTATCCTAGAGTCCCAGACTCACAAAATCAACGCTCCAGCACCACCTCATCAAAGTTCCAGTCTCTCACAAGATCCCTTCTCACAGCCCGGCTTCGGACAAGTCGAGGGGCACCCACATTGTTGCCTGGAATTGTTGGTTGTGGGGTCACTTTGGATGATGATGTGTAACAAGAGGTTGCCGCAGTTGGGGTTAGCGATAATTTCCGGGTTAAGCAATTGGCAATAGCAGAACATCTTCCATCATTGTCAGAAGTTGAAAAACTCCTAAAAGAGTGCGAAGGACTTTCTACACAGTGACACACAAGACACTGCAGACTCATGTTTGGACTCCTGAGCAATCTCCCAAAAGTTGTCTGTGGCGATTATATAGGATGATAAAATAAAAGGAGTTGTCAGAATTATATTACTGTACATGAGAATTTCCAATTGACATATAGAAAAAGAGAATAATGTAGGAGTCTTGAAACCAAATTGAGGTTTACATATTGTGTGTAAAGGGTGAAGCGAAACAATTATCCATTAGAAATCATATTCATACTAGTGCAAGTTGTCAAGACTAATGAGCTTTGCTATTCATAAGTCCCACACACCACACACCACACACCACAATTTCTTTTATTTTTTTAATTTTTTTTGGTTTTATTCTTCTTAAAACAATTGAATTCTTCTACTCATCATCCATATACCACACATTTAATAAGAGAAAAAAATAAAAAAATAACAAAAAGGGTAGTGTGTGGTGTGTGAGGCTTATGAATATAATTTTTCTATAAATAAACTACATCAATAACCAGAAAGAAAACTTGAGGTTCAAGTGGGCTACAGAAAGATAGAGAACAGAGCATAAACTTACTACAAACATTAATCATAAGATATAATCCAATGTCCTAGAGTTTGGGGGCAGACCAGTAAATTAAATAGCAAAAACTTAAAACTGCATGTTTCAGTTTGTATTTAAATAACGGTGTAACAACATATACACATTTGTATAATCTAATGAGTTTGCTCTATACTGATTCTGGAATTGCTACTCCGGCTATTTATCTCTTCAGTAAGGTTGGACGTATATAAAAGACTATGGATAGGAAGGATAACAGCAATATACAGACAGGTATGGAAGACCTTATTTACAAAATAATTCATTCCTGATAGCAAAAATGAACACAGAAGTACATCCACCCGAGTAAAACCATAAAACCATCCTTCCATGGTGTTCAAATTCAATTATTTTATTCAATACAACAGTAACACAGCATCCCCACTCATTTTGTGAAATGTAAAAAAGTTTGCAGCAACAAAGTCATAAATAGAATAAAAATTACAAAATCGTATCTGTTCCCATCAACATTTCACACATGGCAATCACCCCACAAACCCACTATTTTTATGCTCACCACTTGTTATTGCACACAATAAAGAAACCTTTTCTTAAAATTTTGGTGTTAATGAACGTAATAAATTGCAATTGGTATTTCTATAGGAGCATTAGCCTTCTTTCCATTATATAGTGCTTTTTGGGAAATCATAGAAGCAGACTAGCTAAAATTGTCCTGCACATCAGCTAAAATTATCCCCCTGTAAGGAAAAGAAAAGAGACCCTACGTGACAATTTTGGAAACGTGTTCTGTTCTTTATATCACCCCTCACCTGGCCTTGCTTGTTAGCATTGGCTATCGGTCAATTTCGATTCCTTTGATCTTTATGGTGCTTATTCTATATTAGTTTAGTCATAAAGGAACTAAAGTTTCGCCTTTCTTGAGATGACTGCATGCAACCCGTGGAACTGTTTTGACCCATCTGTTGCATTCACCACTTCTTCCTTTGAGTAGAACCCCAAACAGAACACAAAATGAGTCTCAGAATGTGAACTGGGTTGACACTTCAATTGTATGAAAAATAACCATAGAGAGAGGAAGACATGGTTGATAAAGTTCCAGAGCATATTTCCACAATATGTGAGCTTATATGATGTGTTTTGTTTACATCACTGATGTAAAATCATGCGCCTCCATCCCTTACTTCTAGTGAAAGGAGAAGCCATTTGATGCAACAAACATTTTTACCAAGTCCCCTATCTTGACAGTTAGAAGTAGGACAGGCTATTTCCTCGGCACACATCCAAAACCACGAACTGCCCAAAGCCAATACTGGTCCTAGGTGTTCTATTCAATGAAAAAAGCTTTCCATCCTTCAAAGCAGCCATGTATGCCATGCTCCTAAAAGGTGTATGTATGCCCTAAACAAGAACAATAATTCTCATACAAATATAGCCGAATCCGATTAACGACCTACATAAAAAAAAAAAACAAAAGGCTTTATTTTCAATCGCGCAAAGTAATGTCTATGCGGATCGTATATACCACAAACCCATAGCCTAAGAACCTCACAGTAACAAACAATTATCTTGCTCCCAGCACTCCAAAATTAAAAAAGAACAGAAACCCACATTAAGAAATAAGTATTTTCCTGAAATTTTTTGCTATTGAAGAAAAAAAGACAAGAACTTCGAATGACAAAATTATTGAAAGTTACATCCATAACTCAAATATTTGAATACCCGAAAAAAGTCAATTAAATGAAGAAGCGAGCGGATGATTGCATAGGATCGGGGCAAAGATTAATATGTATGAGCTGAAAGAATTTGCAAAAGGTTCTGAATCATACAATGGGAAGGAAGCTGTAAAGTGCTTAAGAAGAGTGAAACGTGAAGGAACTAATTGAGATCTGAGCAACACACCTCTTCCTCTCTCCGTATGTCAGTCTGTGTGGTGGTGTATGTTCAATACAGTGCCGTGATGATAGAGTTGGTGTTGATTCATGGGAGGCTGTAATGAGGGATCTAAGAAAGTGGACTTCATTTTATATGTGGGAGAAGGAGCAGAGGGCGTTCAGATTCTGTGGGCATCTACAAAGGAGCGTCTCTGTAATTTCCTAAGCTGTGCGTTTAGGCTCCACCTCCTTTTCTTTTTCTTTATTTTTTCGTAGTTTTTCATTTTTTTTAAAATATTATATCTTCTTTCTTACTGATGAAGAACCACTCAAACTTCATTTATTTTTAAAAAAATCTCATCTTATTTTATCTAATCATTACAATTTTTTAACTTCTAATATAAAATAAATTCAACAATTCAACTTTTTCAAATTTCAAAACAAAAATAATATTAAAAAATATATTCTAACAATACTTTATTCAACTTTTTAATTTAAATTTCAACTTATCTCAACTCATCTACAAAAACAAATGAAGACTAAGAGATTTGGATATGATTTTCATTATTTTTGCTCTTAATTTAGAATAAATAAACTTATTTATATCAGAGACAGTAAATATTAAAACTGTGCGTTTAGGCTGTGCGTTTAGGCTCCACCTCCTTTTCTTTTCCTTTATTTTTTCGTAGTTTTTCATTTTTTTTAAAATATTATATCTTCTTTCTTACTGTTGAAGAACCACTAAAAGTTCATTTATTTTCAAAAAATATCTCATCTTATTTTATCTAATCATTACAATTTTTTAACTTCTAATATAAAATAAATTCAACAATTCAACTTTTTCAAATTTCAAAACAAAAATAATATTAAAAAATATATTCTAACAATACTTTATTCAACTTTTTAATTTAAATCTCAACTTATCTCAACTCATCTACAAAAACAAATGAAGACTAAGAGGTTTGGATATGATTTTCATTATTTTTGCTCTTAATTTAGAATAAATAAACTTATTTATATCAGAGACAGTAAATATTAAAACTCAAAATTCAATTTTGTATCTTATTGAGGGAAATTTTGAGTCATCGTTACAAATACGTACGTACAGAAAGCAAAATGTACGTTGTGAGTTTGGTAATCGGTATAATTTAGAGCCATCTAAAACTTTCAATCCTAGAGTATTTTATCCCTTTAAACTAAAAGGGATAATCTTAGAATATTGCTTTAATTTGAAAAAAAATTATATCAAGGGATAATTGGAGATAATATTTACTAAAATAAAGAAATACAGAGATAAAAAATATTACGCGAGCATGAGCACATATGTGTAAGTAATGATTTGTACAAGTTTTAAATATACAAATTTTACACAATCTTTTTGCAAAATAGTGGTTCCCACCATAAAAAGTAGAGTTGTTATACTCAGTAGCTTTATACCACACACTTGCTGAGATAAAAATAAAAAGATAAAAAATAAAAGTAGATGAGTAGTATAGGCCTGCTAAGTAGAATTTTTCTAAAAATTATAGAAAAATGATATTTGTGATCATAGGTTGTGCAAGCTCTGTATACTCCATTTGAAAAAAAATGGATATATCAAATATATGCAAGTCTCATACAGTCATTTTGTAAAACAGTGGATCCTACCATAAAAATATAAATAAATAATATAATCTGCAGTCTTGGGCTGTGCAAGATCTACGCATTCCTTTTAAAAACAATGGATAAATAAAAAAGAGTTGAAACTTGCATATTTTAAAATTGCATCTAACATTACTATAAAATATAAAATATAAAATATAGAAAAAATTACTTTTTTAACAAACTATTACTCATGGAATTATTATCGTAAACAATTTCTCTATCTTTTATTCGGTTACAAGAGATTAGAGATGAGTTATATAATTTATATTTATTGGTTTGCATAATTAATAATAATACATTAAGGAAAATAAATAAATGAATGAATAAAAATTGAAGCCGCGCGCGGGAGGTCGCGCGTTGCATGTCGGATGGATATACACGAACAAGAGCAATTAGGTTTAGGAAACCTAGCAGTAGTCGGTTGCTCTAATGCTATATATATGCGATGATCCGATCTCATAATTCTCACGTACGTATACATTTTTTTCATTTGGCGGCAAAGATTATTGCCTCTGATCCTTCATTCGATCTTTGAGTTCTCGTTTTTCCGGTATTGAACGAACCGAATCCATGGCTTCCCAAGCAGTGGCTTCCGAATCCTCTGGTGTGACTCTGCAAATGACGGCAAGAGAGGTGAACGGCTGGGGCAACCTCGAAATTCGCTACGTCAGTAGTCGCCGAGAACACGTGCGGACCCCCAACGGCGTCTACATCCCAATCAATGATAACTACAGCTACCATATGATACCTTCGCTTTTCATCCGAGTTCCTCCCCAGGTGGTCTCAAGCCCGGAATGGCACCGAGCCTACCTTAACTCCAAGCTCTCTTCACGGCTCAACTTCGAAAACGCACCAGTCCGCGCGACCGTGGCCGAGAATATCTCGTCATTCGCGTTGCAGCATCAGGCAGCCTCCCGGTTCAAGGGGTATTTGATGACGGTCGAGTTGAATTTCTTCCACGAGATATTTCACGAGGAGATCATCAGACCCTCTACTCCTATAACGTACTTGAGCGAAATAGGTTCGTTTTGGGAAGCCACCGTTAATGATGATGATGGGGATTTGGCACCCAATGGAGGCGCATCAAGAAGTGCGATCGTCAGATTGATGGAGAAGGGGAGCTTTGTTGCGAGCAAGAGCGATCAGGAGTTGGGAACGTGCAGCATATGTTTGGAGGAGTTTGCATCTTCGAATGGGGCAAAAGATCAGCTTCTTCGCATGGATTGCTCACATGTTTATCATCGTGCTTGTATATTGCCCTGGCTGCAGAAGACGAAAACATGTCCAACATGCCGTCGCCAAGTGGATTGATCACTCACTTTTTTTTCTTTTCTCCCTTTTAATTACTTCAGAAACTTTGATCCATTCATGAGTCTTAATGTACATTCAATCTTGTTATCAAGTCTTTGATCCAGAAATATTGCTTCTGTTTAATTAATAGAAAATTTTGAGGAGGAGTTTTGATCTTTTATGCGTGGCACCATGAGTAGTTCTGTTTCTTGTTTAATTTCTGAAAAAAGATATTTACAATAGTGAATTGAGCAACTGTCGCGTAATTATTTTAAAAAAAAGTAAATAAAATATGAGACCTACATAAAAAAAATTTAATTTTTTAATAATAAACTTCACTCTTTTTCAAAGAGATTACGTGACGTCTACTTATAATACTACGTAATATTATAAAGATTATCTTGTTATAAGGTAGATCATCTGACGTTGATCTCCATATAGTTTAACTTATCGGTCCATGTTTCAAAAAAAGAAACTTATCCGTCCAAATTCTTTTTGGAATCCATAATGATATCAATAAAAAATATATAACGATAAAAATATATATACTTCAATTATATATAATACATTAATTGCTATAATATTGATATTATAACGTGGCCATGCATAATGATATCAATAAAAATATATATAACGATAAAAATATGTAATTATATCAATACCATAATTAATTGGTGGACTCGTAGACTATATTTGAAAGAAAAAGTAAATAAAAAACACAAAATTAACATGGGTCAAGAACTGTATCAACGGTTTAGACCCAAAATCCGACGATCCGGACGATCAAGTCGGTTACTGTACAACGAAGGGAATCAACGTACGTAAAGCAGTGACTCAGTGAGTCGGTGAGACCAATATATATAGTACACACGTTCGTACATGCATATGCGTTTTCATATAGAGCAGTGCCTATATACAATCCTTTTTTTTAAAGGACTGTATTGCAGTGTATGAAATGATCAAATTTTCCCCATTTATAGGCTTGATTTGACTATATTATCCCTATTTCTTTTACAACCTAAAGCTAAAACAAATTGCAGATTTTTGTTTTCTCTGCCGCACGCGGCCTACAACTCAATCTCCTCCAGCATCGTTGTTTTCTCTAAATTACTTTATTGATTCCCAAAATATTGCAACTACTATTGCAACTACAACATAGGGCTCAAGACTCAAGGAAACCCAAACTAAGTGCTATTTTCAATTCTCTTGATAGTTAACATCATAGTTATAGCCGTTATCAACAAGCTTGGGCAACTAGCAAAGGAAGGGTCTGCGGCTAGCATTAACACCTCTTATTTTTACATGGACTGCATGCGTCTTCATGAAACTTGAAAAATTGGATTTAAATTAGACCATTAGTTGTAAAACCAGGAGCAATGTATACCCAGACATGGTAACCTCCAGTGAGAGGAGCAACCTTAATAGCACAGATAATTCCAACATGATAAATAATTCGCGACAGCTAAATATTGAAAGCTAAGACATTTGGTTGACCATGCTTCAAACAACATAAAGATATTTGGGCGACGGCGATGGGGCGAGGGGGGGCGATTTCATACGTGGGGGCATTTCAATTTCGTCTGGGGGATGTTTCATCGTGGGTTTTCGAAGACCAAATTTCCCTCTATTGAAACGCAGAGTTTCATTTAATAATGAAACACTGCGTTTCATTAAGCTTGCAATGCAGTCCTCGATGGGGACTGCAATAAGAATGTTCCTTTCATATATCAACTTCATTCATTTTTGGATCTCTCAGTTACTTTTCGTCCTGCTTGGTTTCATCTTTGAACTCGTGAACGTTTTGGTCCTAAAATCAATGGCTAATACTACTCCTACTACTACCGGAGGTTTGATCTAGACATGATGAAAATGAGGCATGTGTTTCTGTTGAGTATTGTGGAGTCTGGTCCACATCGCTAGAGCGGAGGCAAATTAGAGAGTTTGCTCAAGATTGCTCGATAGTAAGCTCTAGTAGATGCAAGTCAGAGAGTTCACTCGAGACTGCTCGACAGTGAGCTCAAACGAGACACAAACCCTAGTGTTCGCTCGACTCCGCTTGAGCCAATATTGATTTGGTCATTCGCTCGAGGCGCGCTTGACACGCCGTTCGAGCGAAGTACGCAATTTTTCCAAATTAGGGTTTTCAACACTGTTTGATATATATTTATCAAGTTTGTCATATTTTGTACGACCCTTCAGCCAAATAACTGAGAGAGGACAATTGACAAGAGCGCATATCGTGGGGGTGAACAAAAAGTCCTAGAGAGTGTGAGTTGAGATTAAGTGATTGTAAGCTCAGCTGTTAATAAGATTTTTGCAGCTCTGTGGACATAGGCAATTGGCCGAACCACGTATATTGTGAGTTGTGTGCTTGATCGTGATTGCTTTTACTTTATTTGCCATTGTTATGTGTACATGTTTGCATAACATTTCACAAAAACTGGTATCAAGAGCTAAGGTCGGATCTGAAGGAGAATGATGGCTGGAGGATAAAGTGAACGCACCCGGGATCGAGAAGTTTGACAGCACTGATTTTGGGTACTGGAAGATGCAGATCGATGACTATCTCTATGGGAAGAGCCTCCATCTTCCATTGTTGGAAAAGAAGCCGAAGAGCATGGATGATTCTAAGTGGACCCTGTTAGATCAACAGGTTCTACGTCTTGTTCGGCTAACCTTGTCCAAAACAGTGGCACACAGTGTCAGTAAGGAGAGAACCACGATGGATCTCATGGCGACTTTATCAGGTATGTATGAAAAACCGTTTGCAAACAGTAAGGTGCACTTGATGAAAAAATTGTTCAATCTAAAGATGTCGGAAGGTATGTCTGTTGCCCAACACTTAAATCAATTCAATACAATCACAAGTCATCTATTTTTTGTAGAGATTGAGTTTGACAATGAGATCAGAGCGTTGATTTTGTTGACATCGTTGACAAATAGTTGAGAGGCAATGAGAATGGTTGTGAGTAGTTCAGCCGACAAGACGAAACTGAACTACGACGACATACGTGACATGGTACTTGTTGAAGAGGAGCTTATGAGAGACTCGGGTGAGTCCTCAGGTTTTGAATCGGCCTTAATTCTTGATAATAGGGACAGAGGACATGACAGGTCAAACTTCAAGAGCAGATGAAAGAGCAAGACGAGATCTAGGCAATAGATCAGGTGCTGGAGTTGTGGCAAGTCGAGCCACATGAAAAGAAACTGCATGAATCAAGAAAGTGTTGAGGATGATGTTGTGAACGTAGTGACAGAAGAAATTCATGATGCTTTACTTCTTGCAGTGTACAGTCCGATTGATGATTGGGTGTTGGATTTAGGGTCTTCATTCCAAAGTATCTTACATCGTGAAATCACGCAGAATTATGTTGCTAGTGATTTTGTGAAGATGTATGCAGCTGATGGAGAGACATTGGTTGTAGTGGGAGTGGGTGATGTGTACATCGCACTTCCAAATAGGAGCGTGTGGACTTTACAGTAAGTCAGACATGTTTTAGATTTGAAGAAAAATCTGATCTCTGTGGGACAACTTCATGACAACGGTTTTGCCATAACGTTCTCTGTAGGAGCTTGGAAGATCACCAAGGGTGCGCTGGTTCTAGCGCATGGTAAGAGATCTAATTCTTTATATTTAACATCAGGATCCAATTATGTGTAGGAAAATACAAGAGTGCAAAAAGGCAGGTTTGATTGCGTAAAACATGTGAGGAAGCCAAAGAGAGTAAGCTTTGTTATTCCTCATGAAAGCCTGTGAAAATTGGCTAAGGTATCCAAGATCGGTTCGAGACCGAATACTCCTAGTGCAGTGGGAGTTGTGAGTCGCCCAATGCTGACTAAGAGCGATGTACATGGAAGACTTCAGTGCGTCTTCTAGCTTGAAGATGGGAGCTGTGAGTTGCAGAGATGATAGAGCGTGGCTGGAAACAGTGGCTAGCATGTGGAGGATATCATGTTTGAGGCAGAGGGTGTACCAGTCTCCAAATGAGAGAATTGTTTAGTACTGTGGAGTCTGGTCCACAGTGAGTATTGTGGAGTATTGCTGGACCAAATGCAAGTCAAAGAGTTCGCTCAAGACTACTCGACAGTGAGCTCGAGCAGATGCAAGTCAGAGAGTTCACTCGAGACCGCTCGACAGTGAGCTCGAGCGAGACACAAACTCTAGTATTCGCTCGACACCCTACTCGAGCCAATGTTGATTTGGTTGTTCGCTCAAGCGAAGTATGCAATTTTGTCAGACTAGGGTTTCCAGTGTCGTTTGATATATATTTATCATTTCGTCATCGGTTGGGGCTAAGCTTCTGCGGATGGAATGCTCTCACATTTATCATCCTTCTTGTATACTCCCCTGGTTGCTTGACATGTCCAATACTTGTCCCACATGTCGTCTGGATTAATGAACGAGAGATGTTCTTGCCCCCAATATTTTCTCTCTTTTTTGCTCTAGAAAATTCATTTGATTTTATTTCATAGTACGTCATAAGTACTTACGTACGTACGTACACTTGTATTTCATTTGTTGAAGGGCTTGATTTGGAAGGATCAAAATCTTAAGAGTAGTGCTAGGCTGCCGGCCAGCATTGATCGATGGGCGTGCCGCTTAGCACAAATTCATCTTTTAGTTTTTTTCAATTTTTTTATTCTCAATTTTTATTATTTTTTATTATTTTTAAAAATATAAAAAAATATCAATACACTCATAGTTAATTCCTTAACTATTAAATAAAAAAAATATTAAAAAAAATTAAAATATAAGAGGTGTCAAAGTAGCATTTTCCAAATCTTAATAATGTGTTGAAGATATAATGATGATGATCGGCACCGCCTCTTTCTCTCGTATCGCTGCCTCAATGGATGATCTTTGCCTTTTAGGGCTTATTTGAGGAGCAAAATGAGATGGGAATTTTATGAATAATATAGTAAAATAGTTTGTAAATAATAATGAGATAGTTTGAGTTGAGTACTATATATTTTTTAGTTTTTGGGAAATGAGAGAGAAAAAGTTGAATAAAAAATATTATAAAGTTAAAATATTGTTAGAATATAGTTTTAAAATATTATTTTTGTTTAGAGATTTGAAAATTTTGAATTTTTTTTTTATTTTTTGTTTAAAAGTTTGAGAAAATTGTAATGATTAGTTTGAAAATGTTGTAATGATTAATTTAAAAATATTTATATTGGAATTATGTGTAAGAAGAAGATGAGATGAGATGAAATAAAATAATATAAGATGATATTAAAATTATATAATAAGATTTATTTTCAAATAAGGCCTAAGATGATGTTTCTTTACCAACTCTGCACATACAACTAGCTACCTAATAAGTCGCTGCCTCCCACCGTCGCTCTCTCAAGTTCTCGACATCTCTCCTCACCTTCTGTCCCTTTTCTCTTATATTATGTTATATCTTGTCATGACAACTTTCGAGACATCTTTTCAATCGGTCGATTCAAAGCCCACCTCCAACCTAGTACGTAGTAGTGGCGTTAAACCCAATTACTTGGGGCTATAACCATAGAGAGAGGAAGACATGGTTGATAAAGTTCCAGAGCATATTTCCACAATATGTGAGCTTATATGATGTGTTTTGTTTACATCACTAATGTAAAATCATGCGCCTCCATCCCTTACTTCTAGTGAAAGGAGAAGCCATTTGATGCAACAAACATTTTTACCAAGTCCCCAATCTTGACAGTTAGAAGTAGGACAGGCTATTTCCTCGGCACACATGCAAAACCACGAACTACCCCAAGCCAATACTGGTCCTAGGTGTTCTATTCAATGAAAAAAGCTTTCCATCCTTCAAAGCAGCCATGTATGCCATGCTCCTAAAAGGTGTATGTATGCCCTAAACAAGAACAATAATTCTCATACAAATATAGCCGAATCCGATTAACGACCTACATAAAAAAAAAAAAAAAAAAACAAAAGGCTTTATTTTCAATCGCCCAAAGTAATGTCTATACGGATCGTATATTCCCACTCTAACCCTATTGGGAATAACTGTATATCTATGAGTAACTCAAAGTATAGTAGCGGAAATAAGCAAAAGAAATTGCTGACAATCACACAGAAACAACGCCAAGATTTAAGTGGTTCGGCTCAAAGTGAGCGTACGTCCACTGGTGGGGTCGGTATCGGAGATTCCACTATCAACAAAGACGGAGTACAGAAGAATAATACAAAACTTCTTTCTCAAAGAAGTTATCTCCCTATCTCTCTAACTTCTCTCTCAAGAAATCACTAAAACAAGACCAAATAGGATTTCTGAAGTCTAAAAAACAAAGGAGGCGCCGTTTGGTATTTATAGAAACAGTGAATGTTCACTTCTGCGAACATTGGCTCGAGCGAAGTCTCGAGCGAGTGTCGAGCGAGCGTAGGTTTTGTACATTTCGCTCAAGCCAACAGATGAGCGATGTCGAGCGAAGCTCTCTGACTTGGATATCGCTCGAGCTGAATGTCGAGCGAGTGTCGAGCGAAGCCCTCTGCCTGAATTCGCTCGAGCTGGATGTCGAGCGAATGTCGAGCGAAGCTCTCTGTCTGATTTCGCTCGAGCTGAGTTAACCTCCGCTCGAGCGAACATACGACATTGCACTGTTCCATCTGAAGTCAAGCCACCTCTTAACAAATCTCCACCTTGGCATGAACTCTGCCAATTTCAACACAAAACCTCTAACCACAAAACCAACCCCCACCACCAAATCCCTTACGAGAATCACAAAATGCGAACACCAATCAAGTCCAAACAGAGTTTGAACTTGTATACTGCAACTGGCTTTGTCATCATATCTGCTGGATTCTCAGTGGTAGCAATATTCAAAATCTGTATAACACCCTCTGTAACAATCTCTTTGAGAAAATGATACCTGACATCAATGTGCTTCGTTCTCTCATGATAAATTTGATTTTTGGTCAAATGTATTGCACTCTGACTGTCACAGAATACTGAAATCACATTTTGCTGTAATTCCAAATCATTGATCAAGCCTTTCAACCAAATGGCCTCCTTAACAGCGTCTGCTACTGCCATGTACTCTGCCTCTGTAGTTGATAAAGCAACAGTGGATTGCAGTGTTGCTTTCCAACTAATAGCAGACCCACACAAAGTGAAAACATAACCTGTCAATGATCTTCTTTTATCTAAGTCTCCAGCATAATCTGAATCAACAAAACCAGTAACTTTGAAACTGAGATCAACATCTCTATCAAATATTAAGCCAAAGTTCAAAGTTCCTCTCAAATACCTGAGTATCCATTTCACAGCCTGCCAATGAGTCTTACCTGGATTAGCCATATACCTGCTAACTACGCTCACTACCTGTGAAATGTCTGGACGAGTGCAAACCATTGCATACATTATACTGCCAATTGCACTGGAATAAGGAACACTAGCCATGAACCGTTCCTCCTCATCTGTCTGAGGAGATAGGGAAGCTGAAAGCTTAAAGTGTGTAGCAAGTGGTGTACTTACTGGTTTAGAATCAAACATTCCAAATCTCTGAAGCACTTTCTCAATGTACTTTCCCTGGGACAAGTACAACTTTCCTGCTTTCCTATCTCTGAAGATTTCCATCCCCAAAATCTTCTTTGCAGCACCTAAGTCTTTCATTTCAAACTCATTTCTGAGTTGGGTCTTTAACAAACCAATGATAGATATGCCTCTAGCAGCAATAAGCATATCATCAACATATAATAGCAAATAAATGAAAGACTTATCAGATAACTCCTTATGATAAACACAACTATCATAGTTACTTCTCAAATAACAATGATCAATCATAAATGAATCAAAACGTTTATACCATTGCCTTGGAGACTGCTTCAAACCATGTAATGATTTCTTCAATCTGCACACATGATCTTCTTTACTTTCAACAATGAACCCCTCTGGCTGATGCATATAAATGGTCTCGTCAAGCTCACCATATAGGAACGCTGTTTTAACATCAAGTTACTATAGCTCTAGGTCATACAATGCTACTATAGCAAGTAGCACTCTGATCGAACTGTGTTTCACAACTGGAGAGAAGACTTCATTGAAGTCGATGCCTTCTCTCTGACTGAAGCCCTTAGCAACTAAGCGTGCCTTATATCTTGCATCTGTGTCACCCTGGATTCCCTCTTTTCTTTTGAAGACCCAGTTGCAGGCAACAGTCTTCACCTTCTTTGGCAACAAAACCAAATCTCATGTTTGGTTTTTGTGAAGAGACTCAATCTCTTCAATCATAGCTACGCACCACTGTGCAGATTCTTCATTCTTGATAGCTTCTGAATAACTGGAAGGCTCCTGACCTACAATATTCTCTGCCGTAGTAAGAGCATACATCACCATATCTGCATGAGCATATCTCTGAGGTGGTCTAATCTGCCTCCTCTGTCTACCAGTCGCTATATTGTAGTCTTGTTCACCTTGTGCGCCGCTACTCGAATCAGAGTCATGCTCATCTGCAGTAGCATGATCTTGGGTGCCACTGGGCAGGCCTTGTGGTGCTTCCACCTGAAACTCTACCCCATTTTGCTGTGGAGTATGTCTAACTGTACGATGTCTGGCAATACCTTCATTTTTGCAGAATTCATCAAACTCACCTCCGCAAAACTCCATACCATTGTCAGTGCGAAGTCGCTTGATTTTCTTGCCCGTCTGATTTTCAATCAAAGCTTTCCACTGTTTGAAGTTAACAAATACATCGCTTTTCTGCTTCAGAAAATAAACCCAAACTTTCCGTGAGAAATCATCAATGAACGTAAGCAAATACTGAGCTCCACCTTTTGATGGAACGGAAGATGGACCCCAAATATCATAATGAATAGAGTCCACAGAACTTTTGGTTCTGTGAACCCCTGTAGAAAACTGAACCCTGCACTGTTTTCCAAACACACAATATTCACAGAAATCCAATTTCCCTATCTTCTGGTCACATAACAAACCTTGCTTACTCAGAATGGACATCCCCTTGTCACTCATATGACCCAAACGCATATGCCACAAACGGGTGACATCTGAATCTGGATCATCTGAAACAGACACTGCAGCTGCACCTGTCACTGTAGAGCCCTGAAGGAAATAAAAACCATTTGTCTTATCTCCTTTCATCACAACCATGGAGCCCTTACTGACTCTGATAGCTCCACCTTCACCAGTGTACTTGAAATCCAAAGAATCAAGAGTACCCAAAGAAATAAGATTCTTTTTCAACTCTGGAATGTGTCGAACATTAGACAATGTCCAGACAATTCCATCAAACATCTTTATCCTGACTGAACCAATCCCAGCAATTTTACAGGCCATATCATTCCTTAACAGAACGGAACCTCCGTTGACTGATTCATAGTTAGTGAACCAGTCCCTCTTGGGACACATACGAAAAGTGCAAGCTGAGTCTATGACCCACTTGTCACTAAAGCGACTATTGGAGTCCCTAATTGCTAGAACAATATCTGAGTCGTTAGACCTTTCATCAGCAACACTAATGGCATTAGAGGAACTAGTGCCATCCTCTTTATTTTTCAATTTTGGACACTCATTTTTGTAGTGACCAAACTTATGGCAATAATGACATTTGACATTTTTCTTACTAAACTTTGTCTGTGAACTGCCCCTGGATTTACCCTTATACTTCTCTGAACCCCTGTCATTCGATCTACCCCTGCTTGAGGACCCATTAACAAACAAGCCACTAGCTTGTTCATTAGTGCTCTTCACACTCAATTTATTCCTCAATTCCTTAGAATTCAAAGTAGATTTTACATCTACCAAGGAAATTGTATTTCTACCATACAACATGGAATTCACAAAGTTCTCAAAAGATATGGGTAATGAACACAAAATAATTAACGCTTGATCTTCTTCTTCAAGCTTAATATCTATGTTCCTCAGATCCATAATGATTTTATTAAATTCATCTAGGTGTTCAGAAATAAGAGTACCTTCCTTCATTTTGAGAGTGTATAACCGTTGTTTCAAATACAAACGGTTGGTGAGAGATCTCTTCATGTACAGATTCTCAAGTGCAGACCAAAGACTAGTTGCAGTCTCCTCGTCAGCAACCTCCCTTAAAACTCCATCAGATAGTGACAAAAGAATAGTACTATATACATTTTCTTCTTCTTCTTTTGAAGGAGCCGGAGAATCATCAGATACCTTCTCTTCTAATACTTTTGACAAGCTCTGTTGTCGCAGTAAAGCTTTCATCTTGATGCGCCATAAACTGAAACTGTTCTGACCGTCAAATTTCTCCACTTCAAACTTAGCCATAGCCATCCCACCGGATCACACTGAGCAAAGCTCTGATACCAGTTTGTTGGGAATAACTGTATATCTAAGACTAACTCGAAATATAGTATTGGAAATAAGCAAAAGAAATTGCTGACAATCACACAGAAACAACACCAAGATTTAAGTGGTTCGGCTCAAAGTGAGTCTACTTCCACTGGTGGGGTCGGTATCAGAGATTCCACTATCAACAAAGATGGAGTACAGAAGAATAATACAAAACTTCTTTCTCAAAGAAGTTATCTCCCTATCTCTCTAACTTCTCTCTCAAGAAATCACTAAAACAAGACAAAATAGGGTTTCTTAAGTTTAAAAAACAAAGGAAGCACCGTTAGGTATTTATAGAAACAGTGAATGTTCACTTCGGTGAACATTGGCTCGAGCGAATTGTCGAGCGAGCGCAGGTTTTGTACATTTCGCTCAAGCCAACAGATGAGCGATGTCGAGCGAAGCTCTCTGATTTGGATATCGCTCGAGCTGAATGTCGAGCGAGTGTCGAGCAAAGCTCTCTGCCTGAATTCGCTCGAGCTGGAGCGAATGTAGAGCGAAGCTCTCTGTCTGATTTTGCTCGAGCTGGATGTCGAACGAATGTCGAGCGAAGCTCTCTGTCTGATTTCGCTCTAACTGAGTGAACCTCCGCTCGAGCGAACATACGACATTGCACTGTTCCATCTGAATTCAAGCCATCTCTTAACAAACCCATAGCCTAAGAACCTCACAGGAACAAACAATTATCACTACAAGAAATCAGGCCTTTTCCAGCGATTTTAAAATCGTCACAAAAAAAATCGCTGCAAATAAATGTTATTTCCGGCGATTTTAAAGTCGCCGCTCAATTTCCTATGCGAAGTTGGGAAATGGAGAAATATAATTTTGGCTTGACTTTTTGCAGCGATTTTTCCATCTTTAGCGGCTACTTTTTTCGCCGCAACAAAAAATTTTGCACTGTAGCGTGTTAATTTTCCGTCGAAATATAAAATCGCTGTAATTAATGACTTTTGCGACGAAAATTGTCGTCGTAATAAAATATACTGCAATTAAAACTTATTATCGGCGAATAAAAATCGCTGGAAAAAGCACATAAAATTTAAAATCAGCAGATTAGGTTTTTCCCTCATTTGTTTCCCTCGCCGAACTCTCCCCGCCCCCCTCTGCCCACATTCTTCTCCTTCAAGCCTCCGCCACGTACAGCCGTCACCGACGACCCCACCACGCCACCGCCACCTCTCCTCGACAGCCAACCCCTCCTTTTCCCCCAGCCCCGGCGCCAATCTCTTGCCTTTTCCCCAAATCTAGCCTCACCTCTCTCTCTCGGATTTCTCTATATAGCCGCCGCTGGAGGCGCCGTTCACCACCACCCACACCTCGGCGCCGTCGACAGTCCTCCGTCGGAGCCCCCTTCTCCTCCACGCCTAGCCGAGCAGCCCGAGGCCCTCCCTCTCTCCCTTGCTCTGTTCTTTGATTCTTTGATGTGTAGTTTTTTCGATTTTTGATGTGTAGTTTTTTCGATTTTTTTATTTTGTATGTTATTTGCTTATATGTTGTGGGTTTGCATGTTGGGAGTTTGGGTTGTGATCTCACATGTTCCACAGGTGCATAGAGCTTGTGCAGAGGGACAAATCCTTGACATGTTAGATCATCCTTTTCTTCCCACACTGTATGAATCATTTCAGGTTAGAAATATCTCTATAAATTTCAGTAATAAAGGAGATGGTTTTCAATGAAGAAAAAACTATGAGCTGCAGGAGTTAAATTGATTCTTCGACTACTTAATACTAGTGGAGAGAAGCCTGCAAAACTTGAAAGAATATTAGGGATGTTCATGGTGATGCCATTAATGCCTTGGCAAAGCATTGTCACAATTTGACTGATGTTGGGTTCATTGACTGTCTCAATGTAGATGAGATGGCTTTGGGA